>NW_006238940.1:1872943-1908931 GCF_000226075.1 Solanum tuberosum | reverse complement strand
AAAATGAAATTGACTAATCCAATTTTGACCGACCATGTTTTCATTTTTGGAAAAGGGATTTGGTACGGACTTTAAGAGTTATGGCCGAACCCCGGAAATGGGTTTCCTACTTATCTCGGGCTACATGAGAATTGAGGCCACTTGTAGTTCGATACGCTTGATTTGACGCGCGATTTAAAAGAATCCAAAAGTCATCCCGATATCGGATTATGAAGAGACCGAAATGCTTGAGAATAAAATTTAAGAGCAAATGATGGAATACAGCCGAGTTTCAATCATTGATCTCGCCTACATATCCCCTAACATAGGGAATCAGGCTGTTTGTAGTTCAACTCAATCGGTTGAAAGATCTATTATGCTTGATAACCTTCATTTCTGGAAGAGTGACAAGTAAGTCGAGTATGAAAAAGAGGCTTGCAACCTTTAGCCATGAATGTGGCGCGCTTCATAATGTGGCGCGCTTCACACCCATAACCAAGAACTTACATGGACATAATTTCCAAAGCAATTGTCACTCAGATTGGAAAGCTGCCTTCGGTGAGAGTGGAAAGTTTTCCGGATGCGAAATTGGAACTGATAAACCCAACGAAATACCCACATGCCTTTTGATAGGGGTGTGGTTTGACTGTGGTGGAAGTCTCTCATCAGTTTGCGCCCTAAGAGTTTGATACTCCTCTTTGGACTATGTCCTAGTTCGCTACTAAGAAAGGTTCCACATTGTGCTGCATCCCTTTTGATGTTGTCCGCACCTGTGGTTTGGTTTGAGAATTCATCCTCTTGGATGCTCTCGACAAAAACTGAGAATAAATTCATTAGCGTAAAATATAATTCAAATGGAGAGAGAGTGCCTTTTTACCATTTTCACCCTTAATTGCTCTTCTTGAATATTTAATGACGGCTTCTTTCAGTTTGACGTAAAGCAAATAAAGCTCGTATCTCATATTTTCAATATAATTCTTCAATGTACTCTTCTTTTGATATCGAAATAATAATAGACTGATGTAATGTGTTGGTGGTTCTCTTGATGGTCTGAATATGCAATGGCCCTCTCGGCGGTTTAAATATGAATGGCCCCCTTGGCCTTTGTACAGGATGGACCTCTCGGCAATATGAATATGCAATGGCCCTCTTGGCGGTTTGAATATAAATGCCCCTCTTAGCGATATGCAATGGCCCTCTTGGCGGCTTGAATATGATGGCCTTTTTGGCAATTTGAATATGAATGGCCTTCTCGGCAATTTAATATGCAATGGCCTTCTCGACATTTTGAATATGCTATGGCCTTTGCGGCAATTTCAATATAAATGGCCCTCTTGGCAATTTCAATATAAATGGCCCTCTCGGCATTTTGAATATGCAATGGCCCTCGCAGCAATTTGAATATAAATGGCTCCTCTCAGCATTTTGAATATGCAATGGCCCTCTCGGCAATTTGAATATGAATGGCCCTCTCAGCAGTTTGAATATGCTATGGCCCTCTCGGCATTTTGAATATGCAATGGCCCTCTCGGCAGTTTGAATATGCAACGGCCTCCTTGGCAATTTAATATGCAATGGCCCTCTCGGCATTTTGATATGAATGACTATGAACGTCGTTTTTCATCAATATTTGATATGATGATAAGTACTTTTTTATCATAATATCAGTTTCATCGGTATCTCGCAACCTTAAGTGGTAGATACTATTCTTTAATCTATCAAATACCTCATTGATCAAATGAAGATGTTACACTCACTAATTGATATTCGCTGGATATGTTCTCCTGAACCAGTTGGTTGATAAATATAGCTCCTTTGATGATCTTATTATACCCTGCATCCACAGAAACATGTTAGTTTTGGAATACTAATCTGTGTTGAAGTCGCCTTGCTCATGGTCTCGTTATCTTTGGAACTTTGTCTGGTAGATCCAATGAATCACATTAGATAAAGACAAGATCATATTTAAATTAAAACATTTGCTAGGTATGAAGTTTTGGAAAAATAGTTTTAAAGAAAATATCTGCCGATTAACTGTCACGACATGCAAGACACGAACAAATCCATTTGTCTCAGATTTTGACATGATAGGTAGCTTTGCTGGCAACTTAAAACCCTTTAAGAACACGTCGATTTGAGGCAATTGAAGTTGACTTCGAAGGTCCGAGTATCCTTGATGGAATTTTTGAGGTCCTTCTAAAAAATTCTGTCCCAATTAGATATTTCAAAAACAAATTTGATGATGATCACGGGAGTCTTGCATTTGAGATCTCCTCAAAAATATTCCCAATTGCACATTTCGATATGATATTTGACTCTTGTTTGTAGGAAATGACCCTTCTTGTAGAATTTTTGAGGTCCTCTCAAAAATTCTGTCCCAGTTTCCATTGTGAGGGGAAATGGAAATCTTATTGGGAATATGACCGAACCCTTGTGGCGCCTACGTATCCTGTTGAGGTAGGAATCAGGTCAAACGTAGTTCCCATCTCGAGAAGTGACAAAAATAGAAAAATTGATAAGGAAACAACCGAGGCCGACATAAACCGCCTACGTATCTCTTTCTTGAGAATTCAGGTCGAACGTAGTTCAAGTACAAGGGGAATGTTTTAAAACATAATGCGACAATGATTACAAGCAAACTACAATTACAAGGAAATAAAGAAAAGAAGTATCATCCTTCAAATGTAGTATCTCTTGACGGCATCTGAATTGATAGCTTTGCGCCACACCTGACCCTCCATCTTTTCTAGAACCAAAGCTCCTCTTGATAGTACTTTGTGGACGACATACGGTCCTTGCCAGTTAGGTGCAAATTTCCCTTTATATTCCTCTTGATGAGGGAAAATGCGTTTCAACACCAATTGGCCTACCTTAAATGTTCGAACTCTTACTTCCTTGTTGAAAGCGCGAGTCTATGTTGATACAACTGGCCATGACAAACAACACTCATTCTTTTCTCATCAATCAATGTTAACTGCTCATATCGGTCACGAACCCACTCGGCATCACTCAATTCAGCTTCCTGAATAATCCTTAAAGACGGTATCTCAACCTCAGCTGGTATCACTGCTTCTATTCCGTATACCAATAGATAAGGAGTTGCTCCAGTTGAGGTTCGAATTGTGGTGAGATAACCTAGCATAAGGCAAATTTTCATGCCAACATTTGTAGTTGTCAATCATCTTTCTCAGTATCCTCTTGATGTTCTTATTAGCAGCTTCCACAGTTCCATTCATCTGAGGGCGATATGCAGTTGAATTGCGATGGGTAATTTTGAATTGTTCACATATCTCTTTCATCAAGTGACTATGCTCCATTTTCTGTGATGATAGACTCTGGAACTCCGAAACGACATATCAAATTGTTGCGAACAAAATCGGCCACAACTTTCTTTGTTACAGCTTTGTAGGAACCAACTTCGACCCACTTTGTGAAGGAATCAATGGCGACCAAAATGAGCCTATGACCATTGGAGGCAGCATGCTCAATCAGTCCAATAACATCCATGCCCCAGGCTACAAATGGCCAAGGGGAACTCATCGCATTAAGCTCGTGGGGTGGTACTTTGATCAGATCTCCGTGTACCTGGCATTTATGACATTTTTGGACAAATCGACCACAATAATTTTCCATAGTCATCCAAAAGTATCCTGCCCTTAAGATTTTCTTTGCTAATGTAAACCCATTCATGTGCGTCCCACACACTCCAGCGTGCACTTCTTCAAGCAATTTTGTGGCTTCTGCAGCATCCACACATCTCAATAATCCCAAATCGGGTGTCCTCTTATAAAGAACCTCTCCATTCAAAAAGAAATTGTTTGCCATTCTTCGGATTGTTTTCTTCTGAATACTTGTTGCTTTTCCCGAATATTCGCCAGCTTCTAGGTACTTTTTCACATCGATATACCATGGATTGTCGTCCCAGTCTGCTTCCACATGTGAACAATGTGCTGGTTGTTCCTTTAAAACTATCTCAAGTGGATCGATATAACTTTTTTTTTGGGTGTTCTGTATTCTCGGTGTGTGTCTAAACTCGGTCTTCCTAAATCTTTTGCATAATCTCTGTACCAATTATACGTAAGGTAAGATTTTAGGATTTTTCACGGCCCATTCTCCTTGAACTTGATGAATCAACAAGTTTGAATCACCAATTATTAGTAATTCTTGAACATTCATGTCAAGAGCCATTCTAATGCCAAGAATACATGCTTCGTACTCAGCCATGTTATTAGTGCATCGGAATCTGAGCTTTGCTGTTGCTGGATAATGTTGTCCCGATTTGGATATCAACACTGCTCCAATTCCTGATCCTATAGAGTTTACTGCTCCATCAAAGAACATTTTCCACCCAGAATATGATTCTGATATGTCTTCCCCTACAAACAATACTTCTTCATCAGGGAAATATGTTCTAAGTGGTTCATATCCTTCATCTACTGGGTTTTCAGCAAGGTGATCTGCCAAAGCTTGCCCCTTGATTGCTTCTGAGTCATGTACACAATATCGAACTCACTACAACATTTGCCACTTTGCTAGCTTTCCTGTGGGCATTGCTTTCTGAAATATGTACTTGAGCGGGTCCATCCTCGAAATGAGATGTGTTGTATAAGCCGACAGATAATGTCTCAATTTCTGAGCAACCCCAAGTCAAAGCACAACAAGTTCTTTCTAAAAGGGTGTAACGAGCCTCATAGGATGTGAACTTTT
The DNA here is from genome assembly GCF_000226075.1 of Solanum tuberosum. Classification (NCBI taxonomy): domain Eukaryota; kingdom Viridiplantae; phylum Streptophyta; class Magnoliopsida; order Solanales; family Solanaceae; genus Solanum; species Solanum tuberosum. The sequence continues at coordinate 1,904,245 of NW_006238940.1, read as the reverse complement.
TGCTCAAATAGTATATATCTCTCTCCTTTCTTCCGGTTTCATCATGTTGTCCCAACACACACCCGAATGCATTGTTTGAGACGGATAAATACAATAGCAAAGGACTGCCTGCACGTGGTGGCACCAACACTGGTGGATTCGAAAGGTAACTTTTGATGGTGTCAAAAGCCTTCTGACATTCTTCGGTCCATTTGGTTGGCGTATCTTTTCGCAGTAACTTGAATATGGGCTCACATATCACAGTTGATTGAGCTATGAATCGACTAATTTAATTCAGTCTCCCCAAAAAACTCATCACTTCCTTCTTAGTCTTTAGAGGAGGTAAGTCTTGAATTGCCTTGATCTTGGAAGGATCAAGCTCGATACCTCTTCTGCTAACTATGAATCCGAGTAACTTCCTTGCAGGTATTCCAAATGCACATTTGGCTGGGTTTAACTTCAAATCATACCTACGTAACTTGTTTAAGAACTTTTCCAAGTGTGTCAGGTGATCCGAACTCTCGCGGGATTTTATGATGACATCGTCCACATACACCTCAATTTCTTTATGGATCATATCATGGAAAATGGTGGTCATATGTCTCATGTAAGTGGCTCCAACATTCTTGAGGCCGAACGACATCACTCGATAATGGTAGACTCCCCAAGGTGTGATGAATGCTATTTTTTCTGCATCTTCTTCATCCATTAAAATCTGGTGGCATCCCGCAAAGCAATCCACAAAAGATTGCAGCTCATGCTTAGCCCAATTATCGATGAGTATGTGGATATTCGGTAATGGGAAATTATCTTTTGGACTCGCTTTGTTGAGATCCCGATAATCCACGCATATCCTGATTTTTCCATCTTTCTTCGCCACTGGAACAATGTTAGCCAGCCAAGTGGGATACTTGGTCATTTCAACGACTTTTGATTCGATCTGCTTCATGACCTCCTCTTTTATCCTTAAACTCAGATCGGGCTTGAACTTTCTGGTTTTCTACTTTACTGGACAGTACTCCGAATTGATAGGCAGCTTATGGAAAACAATATCAGTGCTTAATCCTGTCATGTCATCATAAGACGAGGCAAACACATCGATGTATTGTCTGAGTAGCTTGAACAATTCTTCTCTTTCTGCTGCTGCCAAATGGACACTGACTCGGGTTTCTCTGACCGACTCGTCATCTCCCAAGTTTACTGTCTCTGTTTCATCCAGGTTAGGTTTTTTGTCATCTTCAAGTTGCGTCAAGTCCTCGGTAAGGTGTTCAGGCATCATAGTTTCCTCATCATATTCTTCACATTCATCTTCATCGACATTACTTGGTTCGCCGTGTTCGTGACATGTCATGACATTGGCAGGTTTAGATTCATTTTTACTGAAAAGAACAAAAAATCAACCATGTTAGATAGAAAGAGTTTAAGTGTATTTATTGCAGAATAATTCGCAATGACAAAATAATCAATTTAAAAATAAATGAGGCTTTCATTGGAATTTTAAAAAGGCATACAAACTTTGGTCATGACTCATGAGTCATTTCCTTTTTAAACATTACGATGAAAAATAAAGTGACATAAATTGTGGTTTCGGGCCTCGTCCGAACAACACCGATTTTCAAAAAAAAACTTCAAATCTTGTCTTTGTCTACCATGCCATTCGATGGATTATAAGTGGAGTGGCCATCCAATTCTGTAGCATCTCTCCAGGTCCGTCATCTCGGATGGTAGGTGTTGTGCATTTTGTCGAGATCACAGCGCAATCTTCTTCATCAAACAATCTTCCCCTCCCTTCCACTAGACCATCAATCTCAGGCTCTAAAGCTTTAGCAACAAATGACTGGTACAATACTGGAATAGGCTTCGCTATATCACAGTCATGTTTCTTCCTTATTTCTGCTTCAAACAATTCTTCCTCTGTTGGGGTATAACCGACACCGAAGCGAAAATTTTGAAGTGGTATAGGAAGAGGTTCGAATATGCCATCCAAATTCTTGCCTAACCCACGCCCAGGTTCAAAATCACTTCTCAGCATAGTTGCGGCTAACATTTTATACACTTGCGGCATTGGTACTTGCAGTATCGTTTCTTCAAAAGCAGCATTCATTATCTCCACCATGTGAAAGTCAGTACCCTGAGAAGACTCTTCAATAACTGGAATGGAGAAACCAGGGTAACTATGATTACTCCCTTCACCATGGATGACGATTTCATGATCCTTTCAGATGAATTTCAAAAGTTGATGCAATGTGGATGGGACTGCTCCAACATCGTGGATCCATGGTCTTCCTAGCAATAAGTTGTAGCTCGTAGATATACCCATCACCTGGAATTCAGTGACAAATTCTGCAGGCCCCATTTGGATACACAAGTCTACTTCCCCTATGGTTTCTCTTTGAGAACCATCAAACGCCCTTACATTCATACGACTTTGACGGATTTTCCCTACATCATATTTTAGCTGAGTAAGGGTTGATAATGGGCAGATATTGAGTCCTGAGCCATTATCAATCAATACTCGCGCTACAAACTTGTCTCTGCATTTGACAGTGATATACATGGCACGATTGTGCATCACCCCTTCGAGCGGCAACTCCTCTTCTCGAAAAGAGATTTGATGACTCCCAATGATATGACTTACCATAGTGGCCAGATTCTCACCACTTGTTCCCGTAGGTACATACGCTTCATCAAGTACCTTTAATAGTGCTTTTCGATGGTACTCAGAACTCATTAATAGAGCCCAAACAGAAATTTGAGCAAGAGTCTTCTCCAAATGCTTGACAATGGAATACTCCTTAGGCTACATTCTTCGCCAAAACTCTTCAGTCTCACCCTCTGTGATCGGCCTTTTTTGGTTCTCCTTTCTTCGTGTCTCCTAAGTTAGTTCTTCTGGAATGTAGCATCTTCCAGAACGTGTCATCCCTTGTGCGGTAGCCGCCTACACGACAAACTTTTCTTTGGGTTGCTCGTTGCTGCTTTTCTTTGTCAAATCGAACGCTTGATGAGGAGTAGTTATTACAACAAACTCTGGACGTACCTTTATGGTCAATGAGGCTACTGTTGGTATAAGTGAGTTGACATTTGCTTCACCGATAGTCCCATTAACAAGCCAATCTTCGTCTCTTTCAATCATGTTGATGGTAGCTCATCCGTGATTCGACAATGGGTTAAGGTTCACATTAGGGGCAGGGGCTTGGAGAGTGATGACCCTGTTATCGATCAAGTCTTGAATCTTATGTTTCAGATTGATACATCCTTCTGTATCATGTCCTGCCCCTCCAGAATGGTACGCACAACGCTGATCCGCTCAGAAGAACTTTGTTGTGGGATTAATTGTCCTTGCGTCTACTGGTTGGATTAATCCTGCCGCTCTTAAACGCTCAAAGAGTTGGGTACGTGTTTTTGCCAAGGGAGTGAAAACTCTGGGAGGCTTTCTTTCGAGGTTAGGACGGGGTAGATTGTTGGCATTTGGGTTGTTTTGTCCGGGATTTTGGTAGACTGGTGCATTGGCTTGGTGATTTGGTAGTGTATTTTGGTAGGTTGGTGGTTGATTTTGGTAGATAAGCGGTGGTGCTTGGTAGTTCTGTTGTGCATAGTAGATTGGGATTGGAGCTTGTGGAGATGGTGGGTAAATATTTGAGGTGGGAAATCAATTGGAGTTTCCAATGGCAGAACCAGACCCAAAATACCTTTGCGGCCTTGGCATCGGGCTAAAAGATACAGCAGACACGTCCTCTTTCTTTTCCTAGCGAATCATGTGGCCATGGATGGTGAGGATTTGTTGGTGGCCTGCAAGGCAGTGAGACTTGTAACCTTTCCAGACTTGAGGCTATCCTCTATGGCTTCTCCCATTCTGATCAGCTCCGAAAACTTCTGTCCCATCATAGGCAACATCCTTTCATAATACTCGGGCTCCTGAGCTCAAATAAAAGTAGAGGTTATTTCTCTTTCAGTCATCACAGGTTGTACCTTTGCAACTTCTTTCCTCCAGCGGCACGCATATTTACGATAGTCCTCCGTGGTCTTTTGCTTGATTTTTTCCAAATAATATCTGTTAGGGACAGCTTCGACATTAAACTGGAATCTTTTCAAAAAATCTTTGGCCAGAGCCCCCCATGTAGACCACTGACAGAGTTCTTGAGATGTGAACCATTCTAACGCCTCCCCACTGAGGCTTCGACTAAACAACCTCATAATTAATGCATCATTTTCCCCAATACCCACGAGTTTGTCACAATAAGCTCGTAGGTGAGCCATGGGATTGCCAATACCATTGAAGGTTTCAAATTTTGGAATTTTGTAACCTTCGGGTATTTCCAAGTCAGGGTGCATGCAAAGGTCTTCATACTCAAGTCCTGTTATCTTCCTCGAAGATTGGACACTTTTTACTGCCTCGGAAATGACATCCTTCATAACATTCATTTCTTGTTCACGCTTTTCTTCTCTTAACCTCCACTCCTTCTCCATTTCTTCATAGTGATCTAGTTCCGGTTGAACAGGAAAGCTAGGACATGGCTCAAGGATTGTATAGGCTGGTGGAGTTTGGAATGTTACGGAAGGGTATGCAGGCTGGCCAGGCAAAACATGTGGATTATTAGATACTAGGGGTGGGATTTGGTGGGTTGGTGTAAAGATTTGGGAGTGATTAGTGTTAGGTGCTTGGTTTTGACTTGGTAATGGTGGTGGTGTTTGGTAGGAAGTGCTAGCGTAAGGAGCGTTGGATACAGTTAAGTCAATGGTATGAGGATTAGGGGTGGAAGTGATGGGTCCTGTGGTATGGGTAGGGAAATAGTTGGGTAGTGGAGAACTTAGTGATGGAAAATGAGGAGGAGGTCTTCTAGTTTCGAGAGGGGGTTCATTTGATGCAATGGCCAGTTTGGCTAGATCTTTGGTCTATTGAAGCTCTTCCTGCATGTCTGCAATTCGTTGCATTAACTGAGAGATCAACTCACTCTGATCAGCGAGTTCAGCATTTCTGATGGTCACATCCACTATTCCTGTTTCTTCAAAAGTACCAGTCATTTTGCTCTTGCCTTTCTCCAAAGAATGATCAGGGAAGGATGATATGATTGCTTTAGATCTTGTAAAGTAGGGATGGTCGGCCAGTTTGATTTCAACACAGATCAGTTTTTACCTGCAGAGAAAAACAACTCAAAAGACATACGGCTGCCTACGTATCCACCAAGGAAATCAGGCCCGACGTAGTTCAAATTACATAAGATAACCTAAACGCACCCTTCCCAAAATTGATAGAGAGACTAGGCTCGAAAAGAGCTTCCTACGTACTCCCTACGGGCTCAAGTCTCGCGTAGTTCTTGATTACAATAAAAATTTAAAAACAACATGACAAACATGAGAAATGCATTACATAAACCTAAATCTACCCAAAGGCTTCTGTCATTCTTCTTCAACTGTAGGGCAGAGCTTCCTACGTACCCCCTATGGGCTCAAGTCTCGCATTGTTCTTGATTACAATAAAAATTTAAAAACAACATGACAAACATGAGAAATGCATTACATAAACCTAAATCTACCCAAAGGCTTCTGTCATTCTTCTTCAACTGTAGGGCGACGATCCGGTGCTCTCGTCATCTGAACCTACTTTTGTTTTACCTTTTCCCTTCATGGAGGGAGCATTCCCAAAATTTAGTTCCTTAATGTCCCGTTTAATTTCGGGGATCCTTGCAGACGCTTTAGTGATATTAATTATCTCTTGATCAATTTTTGCAATCTTTCTTTTCACCGAGGTTGTTTTCATGTCAACCTCAATAATTCTCTCTCGTAGCATCCATTTAGTTTGGTCCAGTATTGCAAGTCTCATTTTGGCTGCAACTATCCTCTCTCTAGTCTCAACAAATTTTTTGAATATTGACTCTTCAGTTTCTTCATCACTAACCAAAGCAATGGGTGGGATTGGTGCGTTGACACTCTTTCCAGACATTCTAGCAAATCGACCTTCCTGTGATGGACGTATAAAAACTTAGGAGATTTTTGGAGTAGAAGATTTATATATTTTTGAGAAACTTGGACAACACTTCAGGAGTAATTTGGACGGACTTTGTTGTTGTGAACTTTAATATATGCTTAAGGTGTTCTAACAAACAAAAGTGGATTAATTCTGCTTTAGACAAAGTGACACATCACAACACAAAGCAATCATATCAGGTAGAACAATTTATATCGCGTCCTAAACTTGTGACCTTTTTATGCCAAAGGTGGGCCTATCGAATTGAAGGATGTATGACGTCATTTGAAACATTCCATTGCCTCATAAATTAAAATTTATACAAACTTTGCAAACAAATTAAATAGGGGTACCTAATAGGGTAAATGGATACAAATATTTAGTCTCACGCAGGGGTACAATCCTAAACTATGATTCCACGGAAGGTTCTCCGTTCTTGAGCTTCTTGCCATCTCTGAATGCCAACGTCTTCAGATGCAATGGTAATTTGATCTTTCTTTGTCTCGAACAAACTATTAAATTCCTAACCCCAAGAAACAATGTTTTGTTAAATGACGTATACATCCTTCAAATATAAACACACAAGTATGATTGTCTTTTATTGACCAATGGGCCAAATAGACAGAAGGTGGACTTCTAATGGGCCCAAACACACCTTGAGTGTTGGGTCAACTTAGTTCAAATGCGCTAAATTTGGGATTTGGTTTGTCTCTACACTAGTCTTGACTAAGAGTGGGGTTTATTTGAAGTGGACTGGTGACCCAAGCGGACTACTTGGGCTGGAGCAGTTAGCGACCGTTGACCATCCAGTGGCCAACTACATTCGCCAGGGTACCCCGAGAACAATTGGTTAACGAACGACTGTGGCCCGCATAATCGTCCTTTAAATGAAATAAAAAAATGTCATTTGACGGAATAAATGATATGCATGCAATGACAGTTGATATCACAATTTAAGCAAAATAAGGCACATATGAGGTAAAACAATTCAAGAAATATTAGCAAATCAAGTCATTATGGTTAGAACCTAATTGAATCCCCAGCGGAAGTCGCCATTTCTGTTATGCCGTAATTTTCCTAACCTTAGAAAAATTACTTTTTGAAATGTTCTAAGTATAAAACAATTTGAGAAAAATACTTAGAAAAGAGTCACCACTTAATTTTTTTTAAAGAAATTAAGAAAACTTATAATTTTCAAAGATTTAAACAGAAAAAATCATTTGAAAATTCCAAAGAGGGTTCGGGGTTCAATTTACACTTCGAGAAGGGCTTAAGCATTCGAAGTGCCCACTAACATACGGTTGACCTGCGACTTGACTAAAATATGTTTTGACTAATTTTTTAGGAATATGATTTAACATAAAATATATAATAATTTACAATATTCGATTAACTTTGAGAAAATAATTAAATAAATGAACAATTTTATTCTATCTTTTTATAGGAAGAGACCTAAAATGAAACATTTGAATTAAGGTGCGAGTGGATAGAATTTTAACAAAGCTTGATTAATTAGAAATCATTTGATAGACTTTTAAAATAATTTAAACCAAATTGGTTAATTTAAGCATGGAACCATTTTAAATTAATTAAAGAAATAAAGTTTCGACTAACCTTTCTGCGAAAATGACTAAGTAGAAAGAAAACATTTTTTAGTTCATTTGAGAAAAATACTTTAACTAGAAACCACTTTAAAATAAAATGGGATCAAGTGAAGACGCCTTAAAACATATCTTTTAAGAACAAAGATTAACTTAATTGAAATATAAAATTCGACCGATATTTGATTAATAAAATAAGTGAACACAACAAGTGAAATGTACTAAAATAAACCAACACAAAGAAAATGACTCATCTTTTGGGGAATCTGATTAAGTTATTTAAAGTTAGAGTTAAATAAGATTAGTCAACACATAATCAAACAATTAGAAGAGTAAACGAGATAATGAAATTGGGGCCCTTTTTGGGCCAACTTCGCTGCAAGTTTTTGGGTTTTAACCCAATCCCAATTTTGTATACATTGACTGTATATCAGTGTATATCGGCATGTATATTAGTTCTTTCCATGTATCTCCTGCTTCCAAACACATGTATTTCGCCTTAGCCCTGTATTTTTGCGTTTTTGAGTTGTATATCGCTGTATAATGAGTGTATACAGCCGCATACAATATATATACAGCCCATTTCTTGGGCTTTGAACATTTATGAACTAATTTCCAGCCTTGTGACTCGGTTTTATTTTGCTCGGCTGAATTGAACAATGAAGAAAAGGAATAAATTGAGCCTTTATGGCTATACTATAGAGTGCTTAGGAGGAGAAGTCCACCATGGACTCGGAAGGGGTTCATTCAACAAACAAAAGAAGAAAAAGTTAGCATGTGAACAAAGGAAATAGTTAAGAAGTGATTTTAAATTTTAATAAGGCAAATTAGGTAATTCAAAAAGAAGAGGCTACTGCCAATGCTACCCATGAAATTCCAGAAGAAAAAAAAAACACAGTTTCAAGGTTTGTATCTAGGCAACAAGATTACTCTTAATTCAAATTAATTAGAGGAAAAGTCCAAGCTTCACACCATGATAAATAATTATCCACATGCTTATCTTAAATGGGAAGGTCATATTATTATCACGTATCAACAATATACAACCCACTGATCCAAGTTGAAATGCGATATTTATTGCCAAAGCGATATCATAACCTTACGACAACAAGACAATTGAAGTAAAGAACCTTAGAACCATAGCAAATTATCACTTTCTAAGTAGATTTTAATAATAAAGTGTTTAAACCAAGCCTATAAAAAAGGAAGAAAAAAAAGGGCCAGGAAAAAATTATATATTAAACAACTTGTGGAAACATGCTAAAAAAATGGGAGGAATGAGAGCTAAATGGGCAACTACACATTCTCAATCCTATATGCTCGCAACTTATCGAAACTTGCTACAGGTAGACATGAGCCTCGCGAAGATCACAAAAATAGTAAAGAGGGCAGATTTGTTCGTTCCCAAATAGTAAACATATGGCGTAAATGAACAAATATGACATAAATGAACAAATACGACTAGACATCCTCTACACAGCTCGTAACTATGAGGAAGGTAATATGAACTTATTCAAAGCATGTCATGCCAATTCGAATAGAAATTGAACCGTAAACTTGCCATCAATCAAAGAAATGGCACACAAACTTTCAAAAATGCAACACTTCAAGGGACGAAAAGGATAAGCAAGGGACAACAAACTTGAAAAGAAAAACTAGAAACAGAACATGCGCAATCTGGAAAATGAAAACGAAAAATCTACATCTCGAAATAACTCAACAAACATCCAAGTAAAAAAAAAGAAGTCAAAAACGGGTTACAATAAGTACAATACAAAGCCAAGATCTTGACGTCTTGATTCATTCCTTCAACTTGAGGTGAAAGAACGAAAATCGTGACGTCGAACACTACACTTTACCACCGAGTCATGATAATTAAGGACAAACTAAAGTAAATAAAGCATTTCGAACGAAAATTGATCACTACAAAGTTATGAAAAATAGCACAATTAGAGTGGCAATAGCTTGATACCAAACTTCCAAAATCCATATACTCTAGTCATGCTTGGTAACGAAAGGCTAATAACTCAACGAGAACGAGAAATCTATTTCTTACTGAGAACTAGCGAGAAAACAGAACGAACAAGCAAATACTATTGTACTAAAAGCAGAAAATTAAGACTTAAACCAACAAAAGGAGGTATAAAATCAGTCGGCCATACCAAACAGCAAACTACAGTCAGAATAAGAAATAAAAAATAAAAAATGAAGAAGTATACCTTCTTCGGAACAACGACTGGGCGACAACGAGCTTGAAAGTGAGCGACTTCTCGCACAACTTCGACTCGAGTAGCAAACAAAGAAATTCAATGTAACTTCAGACGAAACCTTTCTCAGAACTTAGAATTAGAAAATCGCTTTAAAATTTCTTGAATGTAAAATGAGTATTGTCAAAGAACTAAGCTCTAAAAAAAAAAATCTCCCCTTCACTTGAGTGTAGAGGGTTATTTATAGGGGGGGAAATGGGGCGATTGGGGGGGAAATCCGTTGGAATAAATTCACACAAAATTTTGAATTTTCCTTTACTCATTTTCGAGATCAACAGTGAAAGGGGATGGGAAAAATAGTGACTTCCGCGAAAAGAGGACGACTAAGTGATAGATTAGGTTGCTAGGGTTATGGGTTTTCAGATGGGTGTCAAGATTTTCGGGTTGCAGCGAGATTTGCTCGATGGATTTCAATATTTGCGTTAAGAAGAAGAAAACGTACAGGGATCGATACTGTACGTATGTTGTATGTATTGCTGTTGTATTTTGTATGTTAATGGGTTTCTTTTATGGGAATGGGCTGCTGGGCCAGTTGGGATTGCTGTTTGGAATTGAACTTGGGCCACTGAATGAAAAAAAGGGGTCCAAATCATGGTCTCAATTTGTCAAATTTTGGGCTTAAAGGGGGTTGAAAGATATTATGAAAAGTGGCTAAATGAATTGCAAAATTAGCCACCTTAAATTTAAAATTTAGCCAATTTGAGTTAACTTGATGACTTCGGCTAAACCTAAATAAGACGAATTAGTATAATTAACTAACGAGTTTCTTAATCTTAACGAAATAAAATAATTAATTTACATATAAACCAAATGACTTTGAATTATAACTATAATTTAACTAAACTAATTTAATAGATTATTTCATTAAAATAAAATCCTTTTGAGATAATTTTTATGAATATTCATAAAATATACTAATTATACATATTTATATAAAACACATATATTATTTAAAAATTATAAAAATGATACAACTATTCAAAATAACTTGAAAACTATATTTTTTCAAAATTTTATAAAACTAATTATTTTAAATCGTTTGCAATTGAAGAAACTCGTTGGTTAATATACATTGTGGAGGTTAAAAATTGGGCGTCAACACTTATTATGGAGAAGAATGTTCATTATGTATAGTGGTACCATGCTATGATGCCTCTATACTCTGGCAAAGTATATTGGGTCCTTTTCGATGGGGAGGTACATCAAACTCCATGTCTAGCTCACATGGTTATATGTCGGTTATCGGTCTCTCTCACACATTTATGTTATGATTATGAATTTCAAGAATATTGCATGATCATGTATTATGTTTTTTTTAGTATCAGAGTATGAATTTTCATATTATAATTACTTGGTCATCGCATTATCATGTTATTATGTTATGTTTATGCATTTACTACTAACCACATACTTTTTTACTCATATTGTTTCATAATATTGGTTCTGATGCATATTGCCCTAGCTACTCACTTATCATAGAGGCTATTTTAGACATTAGTATTTCCGCATATGTGTCTTTGTACTTTGATTTCTATATTATGTTGAGATTGTTATTTGCGACTTAATTCTGCTTTTCATGTAATTTTAGTTATGTATATTATCATAAATTTGTCAAATTTTGGGCTTAAAGGGGGTTGAAAGATTTTATGAAAAGTGGCTAAATGAATTGCAAAATTAGCCACCTTAAATTTAAAATTTAGCCAATTTGAGTTAACTTGATGACTTCGGCTAAACCTAAATAAGACGAATTAGTATAATTAACTAACGAGTTTCTTAATCTTAACGAAATAAAATAATTAATTTACATATAAACCAAATGACTTTGAATTATAACTATAATTTAACTAAACTAATTTAATAGATTATTTCATTAAAATAAAATCCTTTTGAGATAATTTTTGAATATTCATAAAATATACTAATTATACATATTTATATAAAACACATATATTATTTAAAAATTATAAAAATGATACAACTATTCAAAATAACTTGAAAACTATATTTTTTCAAAATTTTATAAAACTAATTATTTTAAATCGTTTGCAATTGAAGAAACTCGTTGGTTAATATACATTGTGGAGGTTAAAAATTGGGCGTCAACACTTATTATGGAGAAGAATGTTCATTATGTATAGTGGTACCATGCTATGATGCCTCTATACTCTGGCAAAGTATATTGGGTCCTTTTCGATGGGGAGGTACATCAAACTCCATGTCTAGCTCACATGGTTATATGTCGGTTATCGGTCTCTCTCACACATTTATGTTATGATTATGAATTTCAAGAATATTGCATGATCATGTATTATGTTTTTTTTAGTATCAGAGTATGAATTTTCATATTATAATTACTTGGTCATCGCATTATCATGTTATTATGTTATGTTTATGCATTTACTACTAACCACATACTTTTTTACTCATATTGTTTCATAATATTGGTTCTGATGCATATTGCCCTAGCTACTCACTTATCATAGAGGCTATTTTAGACATTAGTATTTCCGCATATGTGTCTTTGTACTTTGATTTCTATATTATGTTGAGATTGTTATTTGCGACTTAATTCTGCTTTTCATGTAATTTTAGTTATGTATATTATCATAGTGTCTTGCTATGCCAATTGTCATGTGATAACTTGGGGTCTCTTGGGACTCTAGGCATTATGTCACGTCTAGGGTTTAGTATTGGAATGTGACAAACTTGGTATTTATAGTATCCGGTTCAAGTGACTTAGGGTGTCTCAAACTCACGTTAAGTAGAATCTTATTCGTGGGTGTGTAGCACACCACATTTTTGAATGAGAAGCTATAAGACGTTTAAGAAAACTTCACTTCTTTCATAACTCTTAGCCGTGTGATAGAATTGAACTCTATAAGACTTCCTTCTAATTCATGTTCTATGTGTTATCAGAGCTATTCTTCCAAGAAGAGATCATTTGAGAAGAGATTTGAATGTGAAACCAGAAGCACCACAAGCTCTGGTTGATCCTTTGGAGAGTAGGTCACTCATTGTGGAATTTGGGGCTACTTTTCAAGTGCCAAGCCATGACTGCTCAAGACAACCGTGTGGTTGTAGCTCCCGAGAACCCAAATGTAAGTATGATGGGGACTAGAGTATGATACTTCACTTGGATGAATCCTAAAAAATTCCATGATTCAAAGGTGGACGAGGATCCATAAGAGTTTGTTGAGGGAATTCAAAAGATCATCGAGATCATGGGTGTCACTTTGATTGAGAGTGTCGACTTGTATACTTACCAATTAAAAGGTGTTTCCCAAATTTGGTTAAAACAATTAAGGGAAGAAAGGGCTATTAATGTGGGTCAATTGGATTGGGAAAAGAATAACGGAGCTTTTCTAGATAGATTATACCCTCTCAATATAAGAAGGACAGAGGTTCAAGAATTCATCAACGTCAAGCAAGGGAATATGAGTGTGAAACAATATGCCTTGAAATCCACTCAACTCTCCAAATATACTTCGACTATGGTGGCTGATTCTAGATCTCGAATGAGCAAGTTTGTTTCCTATGTTTCGAAGATGGTGGGGAAATAGTGTAGAACAACCATGTTGATTAAAGAAATGGATATTTCTAGGTTGATGACTCATGCCCAACAAATTGAGAAAGAGAAGCTTAAAAAGAGTGTTAAGGAGACTAAGAGGGCTTGGACTGATAGTGGTGACTACTCTCATCAGAGATCTAATGATGATGGTCGTTCTCCATTTAGATTGAGGTACTCAGTGCTAGCTCCATCTTCTACTAGTGCTTTGGTGAAAAAGTCCAACAAAGATATGATGCCCAACCCTAAGCTATATGGTAATGCTTTCAGGGACGTCCTTTAGCCACATATAAAAAATGTGAGAAGAGCCATCCGAGAAAGTGTTTGACTAGTATTGGTAAATCATTTGTATGTGGTAAGACAGGTCATAGATTGAGGGATTTCCCTTTGGTTCCTAATAAGGGTGGAGATGGTTATCGACATACTCAGCCTAACACTTTTTCAGTACTCCCGAATCAGTAGGGTACTTCATCTAGCTCTGGTGGCGTACATCATTAGAACAAGTTTTATGTTCTTCATACTTGATAGGACAAGAGGTTTCCCATGATATGGTCATTAGTATGTTACAAGTCTTTCAATTTGATGTTTATGCCTTGTTAGATCCAAGAGCCACACTTTTCTTCATGACTCATTATGTTACCATGAAATTAGATGTCAGTCTCGAAATCCTATGAGAACCCTTCTCAGTCTCTACTCCAGTTGGTGATTCAGTTTTTGTTAAATGGGTTTTTAGAAATTGACCGGTCTCATATTTTTAGAAAATCACCATAGTTGATCTAATAGAATTAGATATGCTTGATTTAGATGTTATTCTTGGTATGATCGGCTTCATGCTTGTTATACCTATATTTACTATAGAACCAAAGTTGTTAAATTCTAGTTTCCAGATGAACTAGTCATAGAGTGGAAGGGTAGCAATTCAACGTCTATAGGTCAGTTTATCTCGTGCCTTAAGGCCATAAAGATTATTTCTAAGGGTTGTATCTATCATCTAGTTTGGGTTAGGAATACAAATTCTGAAGCCCCTACTCTTGAGTCAATTCCTGTTATGAATGAGTTTCTGAAAGTATTTTCGGATGACCTTCCTAGAGTTTCCCCGAAAGGGAAATCAACTTTGGAATTGACCTTCTTTTAGATACCCAGCCTATATTCATTCCTCCGTATAGAATGGCTCTAGATGAGATTAAGGAGTTGAAAAATTAGTTAAAGGACCTCTTAGATAAAGGTTTCATCTGACCAAGTATTTCTCTATGGGTGCACCAGTTCTCTTTGTTCATAAAAAAGACGATTCTCTCATAATGTGTATGGATTATCGACAATTGAACAAGATCACAATAAAAATAAGTATCCCATCCCAATGATTGATTACTTGTTCGATCAACTTTAAGATGCTAGTTTCTTCTCAAATATAGACCTCGAATCTGGTTATCATCAACTTAAAGTTAGAGAATGTGACATTATGAAGACACCCTTCAAGACACGTGTAACGCCTAAAAAATGGTGAATTAAATTAGAAAGGAAATTTGCAGAAATGGTTGCTGGTGCAATTGCTCTACGAACGACACTATGGCTTGTACAGTTCTCTATGGTCCGTAGAGCTTAGTCATGAAAGTTTAGTTGAAAAAATTGGAGTATGACCAGATGAGGCTTCCACAAACCAACAAGATAGTCCATGGATGGTTCTACAGTCCGTAAGAGCGTGTCGTAGGAAAGAGTCCAGACTTCAAGAAATTTTGGAGGCCTGGGTCTACAGATGGTTGTACGGGTCCCTACAAGCCTATACAGTCCATGGGAAGTATTTGGGACTCGGAGGAAACTTGGACTTGGGTTTTACAAGAGGGCCTGCGACCCGTGAAAGGACCTATGATCCATAGACATGGGCTCATGGGCTGACTTCAGGAATTATAGTTTCCATTACTTGGTCACCAGATAACCACTACGGTCTGTAGAGACTTATACAGACCGTAGATGGGTCAATAGAATCTTTCCATCATTTTTAAGTTCAGGGTATTTAGGTCTTTTCCAACCCATTTAACACCTAAACTATGTCATTTCTAGCCTATATCTAAGTCCATAACTAATTTTACTCTTCTAAATCTCCCATTCCCTCTCATTTACTCACCCCCCCTAAACAAAATCCCTAAAGGTCTTCTCCTCCAAATTCTCTACAAGGATTTCAAGGAAAATTCTAGGATTCTTCAAGCTTAAAGCTCCCTTCTCCAATTCCAAGGCTTACATTCATCAAGGTATGTGGGAAGCTAATCAATGGATTCTCTTTCATTCATTGAGTCTCAAAGATTTCTCTTTTTCTCTTCTATAATTTAAACCAAATTCTAGGGTTTTGCATGCTTCTTAATGGGTTTAATTGTTTATGATAAATTCATTCTATTTGATCTTATTATGCACGATTTGATTCAAATTACATGTTTTCAATGAATTTCATATGAACCCATGTCATATGCCTATTTTATGATTATGAACTATGTTTTGAGATTATGCATATATAATGAAATTGAGGAATTTATGAATCAAGGATGCTTTAGATAAAATATTAATATGTTTTATGTAAAATGTTGTTTCAAAGTAAAATATTTTCATGATGAAAGATGATCATGATTTAGATGCTTTTAGATAAGTGTTTTTATGAATATGTTATGCAATCATGATTTTGAAAGAGTTATTCTATGATATGAAGTTAATGACTAGATTGATATTACTAGATTCTTACCTTTCCAAGTATTATGGTTATGATATGATTTTTCCTATTTATGTTGGGAGTTTGCTTAGCACCGAGAGGACTTTTGAATGGAGGCTCCCCCGTTAGTAGTGGTCGGGTCTCTAGTAGCAATTCTGTTGTCCCACAACTATGTGCCCCCGTAAGACTTTATTCCGATTGGATATACCTAGTTGATCCACCTAAGATTAAGAACATGGTTCTTACCTTGGAAAGTAGGATAATCTCTTTTCGGTGTGGGAAAGACACCGGATTTCATGTTATAACTCCTATGGTTTTTGTCGATTAACGACAAACATCCTACAAAAGATTATGGTTTTCTCAAAAGAGTTTATGATTTCCTCAAAGATGGTGATTTAAGCTTATGTTATGATTTTCAAATGTTGCATTGACCTTACCTCATAATTTATGATTTTAGCTTATCAAGATTTGATATGTTTACTTGGTCATGTATCATCATAAGACTTACCATGTTTCATGTTTATGTTTATGCATGTTCCCTGTATTTAGTATATTGAAATTACTAACGCATATATCTTTGTACCTATATTGTTTCATAATATATGGTCCAACGTTCCTCTATTCGGCCCAGACTAGTTGGATTGATCAGCTACTTACAAAGTTTTTGGTGAGTCCTCATGGTTCGAGGACCTTGCCACCACATATCTTTTGTTGCTTTCAGTTATTTCAGTTTTAGACTTATTTCATGAGCTAAGACTTGTCCTAGTCACATCTATGATTAGTAGAGACCTGTTGTTAGACCTAATATGATTTCACATTTACAGTCTTTGTACTTTGATTTTGGTATCATATTAGGTGGGGAAATATTGAGACATATTCCGCTTTATCTCTTTATTTCTATTATGTTTATCTTAGTGTCATGATTATGTCAAGTGAATTATTTAGGGTCTCTCGGTATCTTATTCTCCATGTCACATCTAGGGGTAGTTTGGGTCGTGACAACTCGATATGGTCACTATGAATTTTTGGTTATATTTTTGGACTAATAAATGCTACTGCAACTTCTATTGATTTGATGAAAAAGGTGTTCAATCAATATTTGGATATGTTCGTCATTGTGTTTATAGATGACATCTTGATCTATTCTTGGAGCAATGATAAGCATGCCGATCATTTGAGGATTGTCTTGCAAGTTCTCAAAGATCGTCTGGTGTTTGTTAAGTTTAGCAAGTGTGAATTTTGGTTGAGGCTTGTTGCATTCCTTGGCCAATAGTCTCAGGAGAAAGTATTCAAGTTGACCCTAAGAAGACTGAGTAGTTAAGAACTTGCCTAGACCTCTTTCTCCCTTAGATGTTAGGAGTTTCTTGGGTTTAGCCGGTTACTATAGATGGTTTGTGGAAGGATTTTCCTCCATTTCTTCTGCTTTGACTAACTGGACTCATATTAAAGTGAAATTGCAATGGTCCGAAACTTGTGACAAGAGTTTTCATGAGTTGAAGACTAGACTTACTCCAACCCAATATTGACTTTACCAGAAGGTTCAAATGGTTTTGTTGTGTATTGTGATGTTGTAAGGATTTCTCTTGGGTGTGTGTTGATGCAACATGGTAAGATATATGCTTCTAAGCAACTTAAGGTTTATGAGAAGAACTATTTGACTCACGATTTAAAGTTGGCAACGAGGTTTTTTGCCTTAAAGATATAAAGACACTATCTCTATGGTGTTCATGAGGATGTGTCCACTGATCATAAGAACCTTCAGTATGTGTTTAAACAAAATAATTTGAATCTTCACCAAAGAAGATTGCTTGACTTGTTGAAAGATTGTGACATGAGTGTCCTTTACCATTCGAGTAAGGCAAATGTGGTTGAGGATGGTCTTAGTAGATTGTACATGAATAGTGTTGCTCATATTGAGGATGATAAAAATGAGTTGCTTCGTGATGTGCACAGATTAGCCCGTTTAGGAATTCGTTTGGGTGATAGAGGATGGTGGAATTATTATTCAAATGGGTCAGAATCTTCTCTTGTGTCAGATGTTAAGCCAAAACAGGATAGTGATCCAACTTTAGTTGAGTTGAAGAAATCAGTTTCTGAAAAAGTTATTGAGGCTTTCTCCTAGGGGAGATGGTGTGTTTCATTATCAAGGTCGTTTATGTGTTTCAAATGTTGATACGTTGAGGGAACAAATATTATCAAAAGCTCACAATTCTTGGTATTCGATTCACTCGGGAGCCACTAAGATATATCGTGATATATGGGAAGTCTATTGGTGGAATGAGATGAAGACGGATATTACAGAATTTGTGGCTAAGTGTTCAATTTGCCAACAAGTGAAAGTTGAACATTAGAAACCAAACGGTATGACTCAGGATATTAGCATTCCTACCTGGATGTTTGAAGATTTGAATATGGATTTCATTACAGGGTTACCTCACAGTCATCGACATCATGAATCTATTTGGGTAATTTTAGACCAAATGACTAAGTATGCGCATTTCTTCATATGAAAACCTCTTATTAAGTCAAGGACTATGCTAGACTCCATATTCGGGAGATGGTTAAGAAGCACAGTGTACCTTTATCCATTATTTTATATAGAGGTATTTAGTTCACCTCTCAGTTTGGGAGATTATTTCAGAAAGGTCTTTGTACTCAAGTTAAGCTTAACACAACTTTTCACCCCACCGATGGTTAGGTTGAACAGAGGCTAAAGTCGATATGATGTCCAAGTACCCCATTTCTTTCCCTTTGGTTCAGTTTCAATGTGAGATATTAGTTCTTCCTATGTGGTGTTTGGATTAATGTATTTTAGTTATTCCCATGTTTCCGTATGCATGCATGTTCATGAAATCAGTCACTCCCTCAGTTTTAATGTATTTTACATTCATGCTAAGCTATTAGATTTATCCCTACTCTTTTCATGCTTAGTTACGTTGAATCTCATTCAAGCACAAATCTTTCCAAGAGGGAGATATTGTAACACTTAGAAAGTGCATAACTCAATTGGAAGTTGAAAAATTGTAGAAAACTAGTGTCATCTTTTGTTTTTTTGGGTTTCACAAGCCCCATGTATGTGTCATATAATAGTTTATGGCTCGTGGAAGCTAATCGTGGTTGACACTTAGAATTTCAGGATTTTGGTTCAGTGACTATGAATGGGATTTACGACTTATGGATAGGCTCGTAGAGTTTAGTTTAGTAACTTCAAAAATGTTAAGCCTCAGGCCTCAATGTATGAGCCAATAGTACAACTCATAAATGGAACTACAAGTCGTAGTTGGGTCTCATGGAGGCAACATTCAGAATGTGTAATTTCAATACCTGGATTGTACGAGAGGGACCTATGGGTCGTGCAATGTTCTACGAGTCATAGAAAGGTGTTCATGGTTTGCCTTAAGAAACTTGGTGATTTTCAGTAATTAGGTTATATAACTTGATAATATGGGTCGTATATGAAAATACGGGTCGTACATAGTGGTTGTGGTTTAAAGTCCTGAAACCTAGACATTTCCTTTGGACTCATTCTACGATTGGTATCTACAACTCGTGAAAAGGACTACAAGTCATAGATGGTGGCCCATGGTTCATTCTTTAGAAAGTTGGGTTGAATGGATTGGGATCTACGAGTTGACAGTATGGTCCGTAGAAAGATGTACAAACTGTATTCATAGAAGCTATTCGACAGTTATTTCTCAGGGGTATTTGGTTATTTTCCAACTATTTTAATTCCTATACTACATTTTTAGGCCTATTTTGAAGAGTATAATTGACTCCTAGCTAAGATCCCTAACCTCCCCATTCACTCTCATTCTCTCAAATCCCAATACCCTTTTGCAAGTCTTCTCTCCCAATGCAATATCAAGGATTTCAAAGCTTCAAGTCTCCTTCTCCAATTCTCACCTAGGGTTTCTAGCAAGGTATGTGAGAACTTTATCAATGGGCCCTTCTTCACATATTGAGTTCCAAAGAAACTTTAATTTTCTTAATTTATGATTCTTACCAAATTCTAGGGTTTCATGGTTTCTAAGGGTTCTATTGAATTTCAATTTATTCTTCATGATTGATATTATTATGCACGATTTGATCATAATTCAATGTTTTTCAATGATGTTTTCTTGAACACATGCTATGCAAGTATTCTTATGATCATGATTACGTTATTTCAATATGCATGCATTATGTTATGAAGATTTCCATGAATCAAAGATGCTTTTAGATTAAGAATCAAATAGTTTATGTGATTATCATGATTTAGATGTTTTCGAATAAATTGTATCTCAAGATTATGTTATGTATTATGATTTTAAAGAGTCAGTCTTATGATTATCAGATTTTCCACGAATGATTCAGTATTATTAAATTCTTACGGCCTCTATGATTCTTATAATGCATGTTTTCTGTTAGGAGTAGTACTTGGCACTAAGTTGGACTAGTGACGATTACTCATGTCCCAAAACTACGTTACCCATAGGTTTATGGAGCTAATTGCTTATTATATAGCAGAATGCTCATTATGTCCAGTGGTATCATGCATTTATACCCTGACAAGGTATATTGGGTCCTTTTCAATGGGGCAGTACATCAAACTCCATGTATGCTCACATGGTTATATGTCGTTTATTGGTCTCTCACACACATTTATGTTATGATTGACTTTCGAGAACATAACATCACCTTGTATTATGTTTTCAAAATCAAAGTATCAGTTTTCATGTTATGATTACTTGGTCATTACATTATCATGTTTTCATACTTATCATGTTATTATGTCATGTTTATGCATTTATCCAAATTCAGTATATTCTGAGTGCTAACTGCATACTTTTCTATCCATATTGTTTCATACTATAGGTTTTGATGCATCTCATCAGACGCGTGGTTAGTATAAGTTCCTATCAACCTAGCATTATTTCATTGAGTCCTTATAGTTTGGGGACATACCACTTATGAGTTCTTATTTTCATTTCAAACTTTACTTTCAGTTTTCGATGTTCGAGTGACCTAGGGCTTGTCCTAGCGACTCACTTTTGATAAAGGTTATTTCAGATATTAGTATTTCTATATATGTGTCTTTGTACTCAGATTTCCATATTATGTTGAGATTCATTTGAGACTCTATTCCATTTTTCATGTTATTTCAGTTATGTATATTATCTTAGTGTCATGCTATGACATGTGGTTAACTTGGGGTCTCTCGAGACTCTAGGCACCATGTCACGTCTAAGGTAGTATTAGATTGTTACAAAACTCCTTGCCCAATTTCTGTCTGGTAAGTTTGATAGTGAGTTGTTGCTCTTTATCCATCATAATCCTTTCTTTCATATTTATATATACAAAATCCCTATTTTTCCATTAATATTTGATATAACAGTTTCCAACCTCAACTTCTTTTTGTAAAAAATTATCTACACATTGTCTTGAAAAGGTTCCATTAGCCTGATAAAATAATAACAGAAAAGGGTTAAAATTGCATCTGAACTATGCGAAATAGAAGGTTAAGTTTGATGAAGAACGTGTAGTAATGATTGTTAGAGCTAATGAGACACTCTCATCTCTTGTTCATACACAATCCCTTTAACAAGAATGGGTTAGGGTTTGCCTCTTAATAATAGTGGGTGGATCTAGCAAGAATGAGTTAGGGTTTGAATTATAAATTGGATAAAAAATTTGTAGGTATCCTATTTGGCAAGCTTAGGTGGCGGAATTAGTGTCACATAGCTTGCCACATCACTGTTAGGGGTGTTTATGGTTCGGTTTGGAATGGTTATTAGTTAAAACCAAAACCAAACCAATTTAAATCAGTTTTTAAATTCCTAAAACCAAATCAAAAAAATAACCATCGGTTTGGTTCGGTTTTTTTGGGTTTTTTTGGTTCGAAAGTAATAAGTTTGTTGAGGACATACGCATCTCGATAGACACAAACACTTAGTACATGAATAATTCACAAATAAGCTATTACATGAACAACGTGATTCATCCAATGTACCAAGTTTCAGAAACTAAAAAAAACTCATTGTCAATAGCATAAAGTTGTTCAATATTTTGGAGATCTCAACATCTTATCAATAGACTTTTCAATAAAATTACACCTTAAAATATTGAGAAATTACTTCTACAAAAAGGGAAAAAGGTCTGAAAAATACTCTAACTTTGGCCGAAATTGCTGTTACGATACCAAACTTTATGTAGGACCTTTTACCCCCTGCACTATTTAATAATGTATTTTAAAGGTATATATGTGCCCACGTGGACATGTTAAATATTACAATTATGCTATATTTTTATGTCCACGTGGGCACATATATACCTTCAAAATACACTATTAATTAAATAGTGCATGGTGGTAAAGGGTCCTTTCCAAAGTTTGGTATCGTTATAGCAATTTCGGTCAAAGTTCGGATCTATTTCAGACTTTTTTCCAAAAAATAATAATCAATATTTCATAGTCAAAATTAATCAATTAACATCTTCTTTAGCTTGAGCTTTAAATTATTCAATGCTACGTTAGAAAATTTTATTAAAGAACATAGAAAGTGTGATCTTTAAAGGAAATATCACTTACGTGTACACTTTTTAAAAAATATTTACGATATTTGTCAACATTATTCTTTTAATCATATATAACAATTTGGCTAAATGGTAGTATTGCTAAAAGTTGCGAATGACAGCACTTTTTGCTAAGTTTAAAGGAACAAAATTGTTTAAGTAAGTATTGCTAAAAAGTTGACAAAAAATGGCAATAAATTAAAAGTATACTTAAAAGTGGTAATTATTAAATAAAAGACCTTCACTTATGTAATTTTTCCATCTTTAAAGTAATGAATATTGAGGGATTTAGACTTAAGATTTTATTAGTTGGGCTAAAATTTAAGTGTTGGGCTTCAGAAAATAGTAAAATTAAAGACTTAAATTAATTAAAATTTATCTAAATACTTATATTTTATTTATAAATAATTATAAAATTTATATATTTAACTTCTCGGTTCGGTTTGGTTATTTTTGCGGTTAATTTTTAGTAAAATAAAAACCAAATAATATCGGTTTTTCAAAATTTAAAACCGAACCTAACCAAATCCAACCAAATAATGGTTTTTTTAATCGGTTTGGTTCGGATTGCGGTTCGATTTGGTTCTATAACCATAACCATGAACAACCCTAATCACTGTTGTTAACGATGAAGGGTATTTGTGGTCCCTTGGGATAACATGAAAATATTTTTTATCCCAAAATGTAACGAAAGGTATAAGTGATCTATTTACATAGTTTAGGGGAAATTTTGACCATTTTCCGAAATAATAATGATATTTCTTCTACAATGTGATAAGTCTTGTGACAAACTTTTGGATATTTACTGACCTATATTCCGTATTAGTGCATTCATTTGGATTTGCTAGCCTTGGACAATGTAATCCTTTTTGGGCTATGATAGAGAATTTATGTTTGTTTTGAGGGTACATTTTGTGCAAGAAGCTTAAACAAACAAAATAATCAAAAGATATTGTCATTTTATTAAGTAAAATAGATGAAGGGTTATATATATTTATATGTTTTTCCATATTCCAAGTCATTTCTGGCCCTTTTCCGTTTTCTCTACAAACCAAACAACACCAATCCAACCATTCATCCTCCTCCTTCTTCACCAAGCAAATTCCATATTCAAGGCCAGCAAGAGAGTTGACGGCAAAAGAGAAGCAGAAACAAATTCAAAAACCTCTTCTTTTCCATGGGAATGTCTTGATTTAGAAGAAGATATTTATAGTAAATGGCAGCCATTTCCACATGCTTCTTCACAGTCACACCCACCAGGATTCAATCCATCCTATTCTCTCAAAAACCCTCCTCCCTTGTCCTAAAACCTTCACGAATACACTCTTTTAATTCTTGGAATTTGAGCAAAAATGGGGGTTTGAGGGATAGGAGGAGTTCAGTTCATTTAGTTAGGGCCAGTCTTGATGTTGAGGTTAAGACTGGAGGGATTGTGGAGAGTGATAAGCTGCCGTCTGATGTACGGAAGCGGGCTATGGACGCTATTGATGTATTGGGAAAGAGGGTTACAGTTGGGGATGTTGCTAGTAAAGCTGGTCTACAGTTGAGTGAAGCTCAGAAAGCTTTGCAAGCTCTGGCTGCTGATACAAATGGCTTCTTGGAGGTAAATATTCCATTTATTTTATGGGGAAAAAGTTTGACTTGTGAATGTTATTTGTTTTTGGCGTTGTAAAATCAAATGCTTGGTTTGTGAAAATTATTGGGATTTTATCAATTGAGTTTTTTCATGTAATTATATCATGTTTATGCAAAGTGCCTACAACTTTAATTGCTACCTTTTCCACTTTCGTTCCCTTTAAGTTTTTTATTTTTTCGATAAGGTAAAAATTTATAAAAGTATTAGCATCAAGAATATGCTGGTAGGAAAATAAGTGTATACCAAAAAAGTTCTCAAAGATTGTTGAGAACTATAATGTCTACCATGGCTTCTACATCAGTGATTATTCAAGAGGGGTGGGGTGTCTAGTAAGCCTGTAGTCAACTTTGATCCTGCAAAAGGTTCAAGACAACAGAATGGACATAAAAAGTGAAGTAAATGCAGAATGTAAAGTAGAAACGGATTTTATATTGGTTCGGATCACCAATGTGGTGCCTAGTCCAGTTCCCTTGGGTTACAAGGGTTTCTCTAGAGCTTTGTTGTGTAACTTGGGTACCGTGTAGTTGTTGAAGTACAATGCTAAAAAGTCCCTTGATCACTTCAGTTTCACCTTTGGCAACAACCTCTACCCATATAGCTACCAATTCTCTCCTTTCTATTGTACTCACTAGTCACATTCCTTTCTTGTGTAACTTTATGAGATTTCTTTCAATGTCTAGAACCTTGACAGATTCTGGAATCCTTGAATGCCTATGTATTGATGGATCTTTGCCTTGTAATTGGGGCAACTTCTGATCTGGTGACTTGGCATATCGTCCTTGACCCTTGACCTTGGGACTGTTTGATTGCACTGCAAATTTCCTTCCTTGTGATAGAGACTTCTTTCCTTTTTGATCTGCTAAGACGAATATTTTGTAATGGTTAGTTTTCATCATTGAATCTATTGGGCTAACAATCTCCCCATTTTTTACGATGACAATCAAAGGGGTACTTATTGTTTATTCATTTTACTTCCCTGAGTATTTAGGATGATTTCTCTCCCTGAATATATGTCTGTAGATTCATGTTTAGATCCCCCTCATTCTTTGCCTCTTGTGTGATATTAAGTGACTTGAGTCTTCTTCCCAATAGGTAACAACCCTGCATGTGATACTAGATGAAATGTACGGCACATAGAGACACAACAAGCTTGTGTCTAAGACACACTTAAGCACACAAAAGCAATTTCATTCAAGCAGCTAAATATTCATAGGAAATTAATAATACCACTTAGAGATAGAGATACACATATGATATTAGATGAGCAATTTAAAAGCTACATGCATATTCTCCCCCTTCAGAATAAAAAAGGATTAGCAGTCAGAGGAGGAAGAGGAGTTAAGGAACTGGTGGGTGCAAGAGAGGCCACCATAGAGTACTGTTAAGGTTATACAACCCAAAACAGAAACCCACAGGAGGGGTAAAAGAAACAGTTTAGAAGTCTTAATTTCCACCAAGGAAATACTTAAGGGTGTTGATCACCCCAGAGAGAAAGAATAATAGAACATTTCAATGTTCTTGGAGAGTGTGGAGTACGAATTCTGGACAGCAACAACTAGCTTCGTGTTTGAAGTCTCAGTCACACGAGCAGCTGATTCAACTTTCCTAGGATTTCATTCACAGACTTGACTCCTTCATGCTGTAGGCTGTCAACAGCTTGCTGCAGCTTACCCACATCAGTGATGGTACCTTTAGAGAGACGTACATTTCACTGGCTCTTTAACCTTCTGCATGCCATCTTCCACTTAGCCAGGGTATCCTTTGATCTCTGCCACCTTCTAATCCATCAAGAAGCAAGAACATCCGCTATTTTGTCTTCAACAGTTAGGGCTGCCTTGGTCTTTGAAAGAGACTTCTTAGACCACTTACCATAAAAAATCAGGTAGCCCATGTAGAATTCTCACATGAAGAATAAGAGAAAATCAAGGATTGTATTGATGATTAAAATTGTTGAGTACATACTCCTTATATAGGGAGTAAATTGTAGAATCCTAAGTTAGCTATAGTTAGAGTCCTACTACAATAACTATTACTACTATAATAATACTGCAATTATAAATAACCTAATCCTAGTCGTAATCTAATCCTAGTCGACTACAAGAAGTAGTACCTAGTCGATATAAGTAGCCTAGTCCTAGTGTGACTCTAACTTCATTGTACACATTGATTGAATCAACATGTACCATATCTTCAGTTTCCTTTATCTTCAACAACCCATATTGGCAAAACACTTTGTTTTCACAAAGTTGAAATAGTAAAGATAATTTATGGGCGTTGAAGAAAACACTTATAGGGCAGTGGGAGTCCTCAAGTTGTTCAAGATTTATGATCCTTCCGGTGGCAATAGGCCTGGTCTCGAAGGCAGAGTACCTTTTCTTTTCTGTGATCCCCCAAAAGAGTTGCATGTCTTCAAGACATCACCTGGTTTCTTTGACTTGAGCCTTTTGCTTACTTGACATTGAGATATAGACCGTTTCTTTGTGTTGGTCTTGGATGATCCGACAACCTTTACATTTGATGAATCTGAGAGCGTTGAAGACGCTTGCGCGTATGTATGAGCGAAATGGAAGGAAGTTTGTCTTTTGCCATGGGAGAGAACTTTAGAGAGAAGAAGATTTGAAAAGGAAGAGGTGAGTAAGGAGG
The DNA here is from genome assembly GCF_000226075.1 of Solanum tuberosum. Taxonomy (NCBI): domain Eukaryota; kingdom Viridiplantae; phylum Streptophyta; class Magnoliopsida; order Solanales; family Solanaceae; genus Solanum; species Solanum tuberosum. The sequence goes on along the minus strand of NW_006238940.1, from coordinate 1,877,345 downwards.
TGAAGAAGGGGAGGGGTTATAAGGTGGTGAGAGGAGAAAGTGAAGGGTTGTGAGGAGACATGAAAGGATGGATACTATAAAGGTGTCTGGGAAATAAGGAGTAATTAAAGGCACATGTGTGGAAAATAAATATATATAAACCAGGAGCAATAAACTTCTAAACTGATCATTGATGTCAGAAATTAAAACATATAAGGAAAGAGAATAAATTTAACACTTAAAAACAATTATTAAAACAAGTGTGAAGGAATATATGAGAAGAATATTATTGAATTGTGTATCTACATTATTACATTGAGACCTTATTATACGCACAACATTAGACTTCTTTTCCTACTAGGACACTACAATACATCCTTTTCTCAGTAGGATTCTATATACTATCTCTATTCCTATTCTAAGTAGGATTGTATATATTATTCTTGTTCTTATTCCTATTCCTATTCCTATTCTAACACTCCCCCTTAAGCTAGTGCATACAAGTCATATGCACCTAGCTTGTTACAAATGTAATTAATACGATAAACGATGAGGGGCTTGGTGAGTTGATCTTTCAACTTCACAGAATTGACAGTCAATCTCAATGTGCTTAGTCTTCTCATAAAATATTGTATTTGATGCAGAATGTTGACAAAACATAGAGTGATCAGCTCCACTACAAGTAATGCCAAATTTTTGAATTATTGAACTTCCTAAACCAAGCTTGAGAAGATTGTTTCACACCATAGAGTGACCTGCACAATTGACATACAAGGCTACTTGCCTCCCCATGAGATATACTTCTTCCTCGAGATCACTATGGAGAAAAACATTCTTAATGTCCTACTAATTAAAAGGCCAATGGAGAACGACAACCATATCACTATAATCCAACCCAAATATTTGAGTATACCCTTTTTTTGGCAAAAGTAAATTTGAAACCGAAAGAGAACACTGCAGGAAAACTAAGATCTTTCAGAAACAATGCAATTGGTTGCTGGAAAGTACTCGAAATCTGGTATAAGATATATGGATCGTCTTGAAATCACGAGATGAGCAGATCTTAAGCTGGGAAGTCATCGTAACTGGCCGAAACATACTCATGCGTCGGATTTTTGGATTTGATGGCTAAAATTGGTCACAATCTAAGAAATAAAATTATATGAGTAGGTTAGGAATGATGGCACAACCCTACTAAGAAAAATAATTAATATAGCTGAACTATAAATTAGGATGGAGGGAGTAAGGCTGGCAATTGGACAGGACCGGATCAACAGAACCGGTTTTACCGGAACCGGTCCTCGTTACCGGAACCGGGTCTTACCGGAACCGGTTTTACCGGAAATTTCCAAATGTTCCGTCCGGTCCCTTAGTTACCGGATAGGAACCGGTTTGGATCGGACCAGAACCGGTTCTTACCGGATCATTGTGTACCGGTAATTTTTTATTTTTTTATTAACTTTAATTATTATATAATATTATATTATTAATTAATAAAATTATAATTTATTAAAAAAAACTTCAATTTAAAACTTTAAAGTTTCAATTGAATTTTAAGTTTAAAACTTTAAACTTTAAAGTTTAAAATTGACTTTAAAGTTTAAATTTTAAAGTTTATATTGAATTTAAATTTTAAACCGTAAAATTCAATTTTATATTAAAGTTTAAACTAATATTAAAATAGTTGAAAATTAAATTTCTAAAATGACTTGGATTAAATATAAGAGACTATTTTTTTTATCAAAAAAAATAATATAAGAGACTATTTTTTAAAAAAATCAAGGCGAATAGCCGTATATTTATTCAAATAAATAAATTGTACAATACAAATATTAGAAAGAGACAAAGAGTACATAATCTAGGTATTGAATATTAATTATTGTACTAACAATTGAAACTTTTTTTAAAATCTTTTCGTAACTTTTGTATCATTTCAAAAGAAACATTTTTTGGAACTTGTATTTATCGTTCTTCTTCCATTGCTTCCATGTTCATCATCACTATTATCACCAAATAATTTCATCTATTTCGTCTTCTATTTGGCTATTTAATTGTGGCAGTCCGGTATTTCTTCTTTCGGCATTGATCCAATCTCGAAACAACACCGATATTTCCAAACTATCCTTTGCTAATGAATATCGATGATCTCCAATCATAAATCTCGCCGCACTAAAGGCTTGCTCCAAAGCGACCGATGATGCTTGAATCGCTAGCACATCTCGAACAATCCTAGCAAGGGTCGGAAATTGATTTTCACGATTCTTCCACCATACTAATATTGGAGCTTGAAGTTGTCCTTCTTCATGCCTAATCTTTTCCCGTGCCTGATTGAAATATAAATCAAAATCATTATTAGTAGATGATTCAAGCTCAAGATAATCATCCATCCAATCATCCGTATCATCGCTTCTAGGTTTACAAGATGGAGGTTCAACTATTGGAATATTTTTTTCCATAGATTTATATGTATTATATAACTCTCTAGCTTTTATATATATGCTACTTTTACAATCTTCAACACTAGGAGTTTCATCATCTCTAATTTCTAAATTTGCATAAATCTTTTCAACCATTCTTTCAACACCTTTTAATTTGTAATTTGGGTTGAAAGTAGTAGCAGTCAAATAGATTTGAGGAATAGGGAAAAAATATTTTTTGAATTTTTCAATCATAAAAGCAAGGGAATTTTCAAATCGATCTTTTCCTTTATATTTTGCAAATTCAGATGAAATAGCACAAATATTTACTAAAACAGAAGAAATAGTTGGATAATATTGACCAGAAGCAGCATTTGTTGCTTTATAAAAAACACTTAAAAATTCAATAAGTTCTTTTGTATTTTCCCAATCTTCATAGCCAATTCTCAAATTCGGGTCCGCATTATGAGCATTAAAAACTAATTGTACCGGCTCTTGATAAATATAAGCAACTTGAAGCATTTCAAATAAAGAATTCCATCTAGTGCATACTTCTTTTGGAACTTTTCTATATTCAAGTCCACATTCTTTACAACGATTTTTAAATTCTGTAATTCTAGCTTTTATTTTAGCTTTAAAAATCCAATTACAAGCAAGTCTAATTTTTTCACAAGAAATTCCAAATTGAGAAACACCATCCTTTACTATCAAATTATACACATGTGCGGCACACTTAATATGAAAAGAATCATTATCAATTGGACAAAGTCTACATTTTAAATAATCAATTGCTTTCAAATTATTAGAAGCATTATCTAAAGTGACACTCATTATTTTATCACATATTCCATAAAATTGTAAAACAAGGCCTATTTTTGTTGCTATATAAGCACCGGTTTTAGTTTCTTCAACATATTTATATCCTAATATTCGTTTTTGCATGTTCCATTCATGGTCAATCCAATGGACAGTAATTGTAAAATAATCATTACCATTAGGACTACGTCCCATATCAGAAGTAATAGATAATCTACCATCATAATAAGCAAATAAACAACGAAGAAAATGACAATATTCTTTTTGATATTTAAAAAGATCACTTTTAATTGTACTTCTTGGAATACCTTCATAATCTGGGTTATACAATTCCCGAATATACTGAATAAAACCAGGATGTGAAGGAAATGAAAAAGGCAAACCACAAACAGCAACCATTTTAGCTAATTCTCTACGATCTTTTTCTTTACTATATGTGCGGTGTGTGCTTCGGCTAGCCGGGATAGTCATATTTAATTCACTTTGAACCATATTAGAACCTCCAACTCCCATAGAATTTTCAGGTATGGGTATTCCATTTCTATTAGCCCTTTCTATATCATCTAGGCGAGCAAATTCTTTATTACACTTTCTCAAATGTGTTCTTAGTCGTCCCGTTCCCCCTTGTGTACCCGTAGTTACATGTTTCATGATCAATTTACATTTCGTGCAAGTAACAGTAGTTTTTTCCTCATTTTGTACCAAAAATTTCCATACTAAAGATCTTTTAACACGTACAACGGTCTTTGAAAAAGTAGGTAAAGAAGGGACTTCATCTTGTTCCGGTAATTCGGTAGCCGGACTAGTAGGGGTAGGGGTCTCATCATCTTCCTCATTTATTTCTACTTCCTCATCTAATTCTTCCTCAAAATTAGTAAAACATCTATTTAAAGTTTCATGATCTACTTCATTTTCGGAATTAAATTCAATAGGTCGTGAGTCTCGTGTAAAAGAAGTTTCATCAACATGAGTATAATCATTAGTATTAATTCTAAATCTAGGAGGTGGCAAATTTTTAGAATTAGAACTACTTCCTCCTCCCCTATTATTTTTTCTTTCCGACATTGGTCTTTTACCACTATATTTTTCAAAATTCATGTTCAAGTTTAAAATAATTAATATTATGAAAAACAAGCAAAGATAATATAACAAAAAAATAAAATAACTTAATTAAAAAACAAATAAAAAAT
>NW_006238940.1:1856772-1872890 GCF_000226075.1 Solanum tuberosum | reverse complement strand
TGGGCCCAAGCCCAACGGCTAAAAGGGCCCAACGGCTTTATAACGTTCACTTTTTAAAATAAAAAAAATAAAATAAAAATTAAATTGACCGTTGAACCGGACCGGAACCGGTTCTTACCGAACCGGATAAAAATCCGGGTTCCGTTTCAGTACCGGTTCCGGTACCTATAAGACCGGTTCAACCGGTACCGGACAAAAACCGGTCCAATTGCCAGCCTTAGGAGGGAGTAGATCTGAAAGAGTAGTAGCATAATCACTTAATATAGCTGAACTATAAATTTTACTAATGGGATAGAAGGCTCTTAAACTATTTTAGTTAATGCATAGAAGGCATTTATGAAATATGGGTTCCAGCTTTCAGGTTCGACTTGTTTGCTGCCTACGGTCATCACATCAAACTTTTCAGCCAAAAGAACCTCTAGAAGTAAAATCTCTAGCTCAAATGGCTTATTAAATGTTTTTATTTTATGTAAGATATTATCCCAAATATTAAAAGGGAACAAAGAAAAGGGAAATAAATGCAAATCATACTTTCCTCTACTTTTTCTTCCTTTTATTTTGTGAAGATTTAATTGATCTTCAGCTAAATGTCATAAATTCCATTGCGTGAGCTAGACATTTGACTTTCCAAAGGTTGTTTTAATCAGAAAATTATTATATATGGAGGCTAGTGCTAAGCAAGAAAAATTTGGAGGACCTAATGGTTGGATATACTTATTTAAGGAATAACTGGGTTTTTGGGAATAGTGAAGACCTTTCTTGCCATTGGCTCATATTGCCTGTGAAGCTCGCCAGAAAAGATTAGTTTCTCTTATTTTGATTTAATCAACCGGTTAGAAAAAATAGAGAAGGTTAACCCAAAGGATGATGAGTATGTTCTTAAGAGTGATCAGTGGTAGCTGAAAAGTTTGCAATTTCATATGATGTATCTGGTGACAATTTTGTTCAAGGCTTTTTATTAGGGTTTTCCGTTGGAATGCTCTAAGGTTTTGTGGAATAATATATCATTGAACTTTGTAGTTCTTTCTTTTGGAAGTTGATCACCTTTTTAATGGATGACTTGTAGGGTTATAGCGTGAAGCATTTATGCTACATTTCGGTTGTTTAATCAGAGTGCGGCTAATATGGTTTTGGCAGGTGTCAGATGAAGGTGATGTCCTGTATGTATTTCCTAAGGATTATCGTTCAAATCTCACAGCTAAATCATTTAGGATGAAGATTGAGCCTTTGCTGGAGAAAGCAAAGGTATTAATTCTATTTTATTGGTGATGTCAGTATGTGTTTTTGGGAATAGGTCTACCCGTAAATACTTATCTTCCGAGGGAATCTCAATATTTTGCAGCTTGCAGGTGAATACTTAGTGAGGGTTTCCTTTGGTACAACACTAATTGCTTCGATTGTCATTGTCTATACAACCATAATTGCTATCCTCTCTAGTAGAAGGTATCTGTTGACATTAGAAGTCTTGGAAGCATTTTGTACCTACTTTTGCTTGAGATACTTATTTTTCTCAAATTCACATTTCCCCTTGAGGCCTGTTTTGAAAGTCACCTTATAATTGGAATTGAGTGTAATTATACAATTTTGGCATGTTTGTTTGACATTGAGGGGGTAGTAATTACATTCTTCAATAGTTGAGAATTGCTGGTTTATATGGTGTAATTACAAGGTTACTTTTCCGTATTTGTTTAATTTATATTTTTTTTCAATTTTTAAATTTATATTTAAATTTTTACTTTTTAATGTAATATTCTTTTTACGTAATTTATTTTTTATTTCTTTACTTCTTACTTTCAAACCCTTACTCCATATGTTTCGATGTAATTTCTCATATTTTCTTTCTTTCTTTCTTATTTTTTTCTCCTTCATTTTGCTTATTTGTGTTATTATTCTGATTGTTTAAAATTACACCTCCTAATTGTAGAAAGAATGAGTCATCTACAAACTTGGCTTATAATGAGTGATGTCATTAAAGTTGGATTTGTCACTAAAGTTGGATTTCCTTATTGAATGAGGTTAGAGGCAAACTTGACTCATACTGAGTGATGTAAGAATTCATATATTATCTTTTATGAAACATTTGAAAATGTTATAAAATTATGGCTACAATATTGATTTTTTGTCAAACATGCATCCTCACAATTGACTCATACTGAGAGATGTAAGAATTCATATATTATTTTTTTTATCAAACATTTGAAAATGTTATAAAATTATGGCTGTAATATTCATTTTTTTGTCAAACATTCATCCCCACTATGTTTTGCAAACTCTGTGTTTGGTTAAATTTTTTATTAATTAATTCAACTATAATATTGTTTTCTTGAAAACCAAATACTATCAATTATATTTTACAATATTTAGTTACAAATCTACACTTATTTAATGCTACATTTTAAAAAATAAATATATATTTTGAATACCTACTAATATATATGATTTAGCAATATTTCTTATATAGACACATGTTTATCAAACATTAACGTCTAGTTTTTGATAATTAATTTTATTTAAAAGTTTAAAAGATCTAACTATGTAATTACTCTTGGGCAACCAAACACTACGTTTGTAATTTCACAGTAATTACGTTATGACAAACAAATAGATATTCACAATTACTATTTTGTGTAATTACTAGGCTATGTCATTACTAGGATAGTAATTACACCAAATCCAATTACAAGGTGGCTTTCCAAACTATTAGTTTTGGGCCATTTGTTTGACATTTGCTTTCTTTACAGTGAAGAAGACAATCGGGGAAGACGAGGCAGATCTTATGACAGCGGTTTCTCATTTTACTTCAGCCCAACCGATTTATTCTGGTAATTATAATTTGATCCATTGTTGAGGAAAGAGCAATGTCGCTCTAGTGCAATTTTGCTTACCTTTGTTTGCTTCTTGAAATTTATTAAGGGCCTCACTTATGACCTCTTTTGTGCATTCATGTTCTTATATTTTGACTGATTTCATAGTTTTCTTATTATGTTTATTTATTGTAACAACATGAGAACATTAAATTTAGAGATAATTGAGTGTTTTCTTTTCCTTTATTTGATGTTAACTTATTTCCCCATCTGAGTCAACATTTATTTTTATGATGCATTTTTGTTAGTTTGGCTGCGACCTAAGTCCTCAAAGAGTCAGGTTCTTTGAGCAACTATGCAAGAAGGTAAATTGAAGAATAGTAAATCAACACAAGTATTTAGCTTGGAGAACTTCTTGCTCAAGGGAGACAAAAACTACACCCACCTATGTAGGATTTACTCAATCTCTTCCGCTAAAATCGACCCAAATTTAAGGTTTACAACTGCCCTTGTAACACCTAAGAAATTGTTCCCAACAATCTCAACCTTTACCTCTCAACTCTTCTCTTCAATGACTCTACCCTATCAATAAAGTCCCTTACAAACACTAAGCAACACCTACTAGAATCAACTATAAAAGTAATCAAGGTATTGTCTTGAACCAACACAAAGAAACTAATTATTACACTCAAAAACTGTATGGATAAATTTTGATAGGAACAGATTCTTTTGTTGTAGCAACAACTTTTTCTTCTAGACTTTGTGTGTAGAACTCTTCTCACATTGACACCTCTCTCTTCGGGTGTAGTCAAACTCCAAAGCATTAAGTTGTGCTGTTTATATAAGAGTAAATAGCTGCCTTTTAGTTTTCCAATCCAAACACGAATAGGTTCAAGACTTTCAGTTTTCCAAGCCAAATCAGTCGTTTGGGCTCCTACTACATTACCTGCAAGTTTAATGGGAGGACCCAGGATTTCAGTTGGCATCTCATTGGTGTTACGCTCCAAATGCTAGGAAGGAAATAGAAAAGGTATGATGGGGAATTGGATCAACAAGGAGTTTGCTTGAAGGGCCTTCGGTGGTTGTGGGGACTTTTAACATTGTTAGAGGTTTCTTGAGAGAAAAAGAATTGATTTAGATACAATAAAGCAATGTCCGACTTCTCAGATTTTATAAATTACATGGAGCTGGTGGATCTACAATTAACAGTAGGGAAGTTCACTTCGAATAAAGGGGATAGACATGTCATAGACGCAAGACTGGACATGTTCTTAATTTTAGAGGAGTGGGATGAAGGCTTCTGAAATATCAGGCAATTTGTTGTGCACAAAGTTACTTCAAATCACTCTCCTTTGATGCTACAATGTGGTGATTAGGATCCAGTTAGACCTTATTTGTTTTCATTAAGATTTAAACGTTTGAATCTGAATGCACATATGAACGATTAAGATGTTGTCTCTTGATCTAAACACGGAATAATTAAGACGGTTTGTTTTTCAAAATTTGAATGTACATAATAAATATACAATTCAAATAAAAATTAATATAATAAAATTATTATTTGATACAAAAAAAAAAATGAAACACTTATGCGTACTAGTGATGGTAGAGATAGTTTGTAGTGGTGGTTGTGATGGTAATTGTTGTTAATGACTAGTAATGATGGTGGTGATAATTGTGACGGTGGAGGTGGTTGGTGTTGTGGTGATTGGTAGTGGTGTTGGTGGTTGTAATGATGAAGTCGGTTGATGTTAGTAGTTGGTGGTGGTGGCGGAAGAATGTGTGGTTGTAGTAGTTGGTGATGGTGCTAATTATGATGATGGAGGTGGTTGGCAGTAGAAATTGACCACAATAGTTGTAGACTTGTAGTGACGGATAGTAGTGGTGGAGGTGGAGGTGGGTGGTGGTAGTTGGCGGTGGTGTAGTTTGTTGGTAGTGGGAACTGACTGTAGTGGTGGTCCTGACTTGATAGTAGTGGTAGAGGTGGTGGTGGCGACAATGGATATAATTATAATGATGGAGGAGGTAAGTGTGATAGAAGTTGATAGTAGTGTTAAGCAATGGTGGTGGTTGTGATGGCAGAGATGGTTGGTGGTAGACGACAATAATGGTGGCTGATAATGATGGTGGTGGTTGTGATAGAAGAGGTGGTTGTGATGGCAAAGGTGGTTAGTGGTGGTGGCTGATGATTGTGAATAGAGTGATGGTGAATATTATCCACACAAGAATACCTCTTAATAATATTAAGACTTTGTTCTAGATCTTAATGATTAAGACCTATTCAGACCTATTAAATGCTTAAATCGTAATGAAAACAAATACACTTAATGGTTTAATGTCTAAACCATTCAGATTCAGACCCCATTAAGTGCAAACAAATGAGACCTTAAATCCTATTTCGAATTTGAGAACTGGTGGTAGAGACACAGGGGTTTAATGAAAGAGTTAAGAACGCGTAGGATTCCCTTGTTTGTGGTGGAAGTCCAGACCGCATTTTAGCCTACAAATTGAAAGCTTTGTAGGATAAACTAAAAGAATGGAGCAGGACAATCCATGGAAACTTGGGTTTGCAGAAACAAAATATTCTTAATCAACTTGCAGAACTGGATGAAATTTCGGATCATAGGAATTTATCTGAGGTAGAGTTAGCCACAAAGGCTGCTTTATCTATGAAGTTTGAGGAGATAGCTAAGCATGAGGAGGTGGCATAGAGGTGAAGATTCAGGGCTCTATGGCTGAAACAAGGGGATAGAAAACACAGTTTCTCCATAGAACATCAAATGCTCACAGAAGATATAACTCTATTGACCAACTTTTTTTCTGATAACCACAACTCTATTAACCAACCTTCTTTAGAAGGGGATATTTTGGTGAATCCTGAAGACATCAAGAGAGAGATAGTAACATACTATGATACAGAAACAGAGGAATGGAGACCACAATGTAATCTAAGGGTATGCCCATGGTATCACGAGATGATAATTTGATACTACTACACCACTTTGAACCTCAGGAAATATGGGACAATATCAAAGTATGCGCAGGAGATAAGGCCCCGACCTTGATGGATTTTCAATGACCTTCTTTATTCAATGTGGGGTAACTGATATGCATTCTATTTCAGATGACTTTTGAAAGACGATGGATCAATCGAAATAAATTCTAGATCAGTCAATGAAGTTCTCAAAGGATTGAGGCAGGGAGATCCACTGTCTCCCTTCCTCTTCATTTTAGCAATGGAAGAACTGAATGATATGCTGAAGACAGCAGAAGCTAATGAGTAGATCAGGAGTTTCAAGGTGAACACTAGGCGAAGCAACAATAAGGAGATCTCTCATCCGCAATATGTAGATGATTTCAATTAACAATGCTTAGGGTGATCTTTATTCCAATTGAAGCATCTCTGGTTTGAATGTAAACTGTCTCAAAAGCGATGTCTACCCAATCAATGAGGTAACTGATATACATAGACTGACTGAAAACCTAAGTGGAAGGATAGGAGAATTATCAAAAGTATACTTGGGAATGCCACTAGGAGCCAAAAGCATGTTTAAAGGTATATCATATACCTTTAGTCTTATATGTAATGGTTAATAGGAAACTGTAAGAAGAAATTGACTAGCTGGAAGAGTCAATACTTAGTGTGCTTGATGCTTTGCCTACTTATATGATGCTTATATTTCCAATGCCTGCAAACGTGAGAAAAATAATTAATGCACTAAGAAGGAATTTCCTTTGGAAAGGAAACAGTGAGAAAAATAAGATACATATGGTTAACTGAAGCACTCTAACAACAACGTATCCAGTGAAATCCCACAAGTGAGGTCTGGGGTGAAGCACTCTGACAGTTACCAAAAAGAAATGAGGTTGGGCAATTAGAGACCAGAAGATCCGGAATAAAAGCCTGGTGTTGCAGTGGTTGTGGAGCTTGCTCTAGATGAGAACTCACTGTTGAAAGAGGTGACTAAAACCAAGTATGGGATGAGAGGTAATTCGACAACAAATCCTGTGAACACTTTTTATGGGGTGGGATCTGTGTGTGGAGATCCATAAGGAACCTTTGGTCATTAATCAGAAACAAAGCAATATATAAACAAGGTAATGGGATGAAGATCTCATTATGGGTAGACAAGTGATTAGTCCAAGGCTCTTTGAAGCAGCTATTCCAGATATCTACAATCTCTGTTATGTACTGCAAAATAAGAGTTTCCCTTTGAGTTTGGGCAAGACCCTGTGAAGATAACTGTGGTGAAAATATAAGACAATTAGAATCTCAAAAGGGGAAGAAGATACTTAATTGAGTTAATCTAAATAAAAGGAACATTATTTATTTGAAAACAGTACAATAATAGCACCAAGATGGTTGGTTTCGTCCTTTCCTTTTACCTGATTGATCAGTGACCATGACAGCTAGCCTAATACCATAAAAGTACTATCTTTTGCTCTTAGGTATTACAGGCAAGAAATATTACTGCTTCTGTTTTAGGGAAGAAATATACTTATTTTCACATTTTAATGTTCTAACCTAGCAACCGTGATACATGTTCAATGGGGTAACTTTATCATGAACCATATATGGGTGAACCTTAGGGTTCTTTTTTCCATTTTGAAATATTATGCACCATGGCTAAAAGCTTCATGAAATCCACGGGCACCTTTCTAATCTAGTTAACTTCTGTCAGGTATTGGGATCCATACTATTATAGGAGACGACGAGTTCGCAAAGAAAGTGGTGGGATGAACTTCATTGAATCTGTATGTGGTAAAAGGAATTAGAGCAGATGCTTTTATATTTGCGTCTGAGTCTTTCATAACTAACGGTTGTTAAATTTGCAGGTTTTCTCCTTTGTATTTGGTGATGGTGATCCAAATCAAGAGATTGAAGAGGAGAGGTGGAAGTTGGTAATAATTGAGCACTGAATTTAGCGGTCCGTTGCTTTTTTTTTTTCTTTTTTCTGTGGTGGGGGGTGGGCTGGGGCATGTGAATAATGAGAAAGGGAAGTAGAAGAGGATACCATTCGGTGGGATTACATTTTACTCATTCTGGATAGAATTGCAACCACTAAGCTACAACTCCAAGTCAAGTAGTCTATTATTTAAATTACTTATTCCTGGCATTCTGATAATTTTTCTACTTGTCTTTTCCTCTTCTCTTTCCTGCTTCTGGTAACTCTCTGATTTTGCTTTTTGGTCGGGGTTAATCTCTACCCACATAAAATGGCACAACATATTGAAATGTTCTCTTTTAGTTGTTCTGCATTACAGCAGCTTTCATCCACAATAAGTGTTCTGGTTGTTTCACTACAATCTTTTCTTTGTAGTTACAAACTTTCCCTTATCTAGATGTCTTTTTGATACCCCAGGACATCTCTATAGTTACTTTGTCTGGATAAAGGGGTAGGTATCCCAGATGAAGTGACCCTTGCTTCAATCTTTTAGTATGTATCATATAGATGACTAAGAGATTGTAGTCATACTCTTGTATCTAAGTTTAGTGAGAAATGATTCGATGGAAGGGATGTTTGATTGTTTATTTTTTTGATAGAGGAGAGGTGTAAATGCCAATGCTCTCATAGTCGCATGTAGCTACTTGGTTATTTGAGCAATGAATCGAAGAGAGTGAGGTACAATTTAGCGTGGTGGCTAGTTGGGATTTTCTGTGCTTAATGTTAACTTTGTTGGTAGGTAAAGAGCAACTATTATTGATATACCAACAAAAAGAGAATGCTTGGAAAGACTTAGGGCATGTTTGGATGGGCTTATAAAAAGTAACTTATAAGTCAAAAGTTATAAGTAGATGGTACTCTACTTTTGACTTTTGACTTATTTTAAAACTTTTGGCCCTAAAAGTAGGTGGTTAAAAGCACTTTATAACCTTTCCAAACATCTCTAAAACTAAAAAACTACTCGAAATTCAAAAACACCTAAAAATAAGTTAATTCAAAGGGGCACTTAATGTTAACTTCTTCTTTATTCAGGACCGGGGATGAAAGTTGCATACATGAGGATGTTGTGATCAATGTGTGGGCATACTAGAAGGGATAGGATTAGAAAATGAGGATATCCAGAATAAGGTGGGAGTGGCTTCATTGGAGGATAAGATACGCGAAGCGAGACCGAGATTGTTTGAGCATGTGAAGAGGAGATGCTCGGATGCCCTAGTCCAAGGTGTGAGAGGTTGACTATGAATGGTTTCAGGATAGGTAGAGGTAGGCTGAAGAAGTGTTGGGGGGAGACGCGATTAGACATGACATGACACAATTTCAGCTTACCGAGATAGGAGGTTATGGAGGACACTAATTAGGGTAGATGGTTAGTAGGTAGTAGTGCATTGTCTTGTTATCCGTCCATACTAGTAGTCGTAGCATTGCTATTGTAGTTTCATTTTCTTCGATTTCTGTTACTATTTGTTGTTTCTTGTACTTTGTCTATCGTAATGTTTTGTTGTAGTAACTGTTCCAAATGCTTTGTTATGCTTTTTCTTTCATTACTTTGTTTTGGAATTCTTTGGATTATTTTTCCTTGAGCCGAGGGTCTATCGGAAAAACCTTTCTGCCTCTGAGGTAGGGGTAAGGTATGCGTACACTCTACCCTCCCCATGCCTTACTTTGTGGGACTACACTGGGTATATAGTTGTTGCATGTACGGACAGAGAAATCATATCATAGATGTTCTGATGCCTTCACAAATTCAAGTTACTCCTTGAAGGTTAGATGTTTTGTTAGTCATTTTAGTTGGCTTAACCTTTACCCTGTAAATAACACTGATCTTTGTTTGGAGTTTGTCAGCTCCTTAGTGTTATTGAATCTCTCCTTTGTTACGTTTGCATCTGTTGATGCTTTTTAGTGACATCTACGTCATAAAAAAAAAGTTCAATGTATGTGCTGTCACTAACTTTTACAATTTCTTATGTTATAATCAGATATTTCTAGGAACATATAATAATTACCATTGTTTAAAAACTTTTGCAGGTAGGGCAGTATATATCATCAAATGGTGGCGTTGTTGCTGCTGAAGAACTTGCTCCTTTTCTTGATGTGGAGACTCCTAATAAAACGGTACTTGATGGGTCTTACACGACCCATATGTTGGATTTGTTGTCCATTATCTTTTTGCTTTGTCTTTCCCCTTCCACAGCAGTAATGTGCTATAATTTTTGTTCCAATGGCCTTTTCAGGAAAACTATTTTTAAATCCATTGAACATTTTGAGTACTTAGTTATTTGGTAATCCTGAGAGTCCATGTTTTGCGTTTCAGTTATACTTGATATCTTGTTGATTGTTCATCTTGCTTTAATTTGGTGCTTATTTACACTTCGTTATCTTACTCCTGTTCTGAGAATTGACTTTTGAATTACCTGTGGGTTCTCTGACAGGATGATGAGTCATACATCCTTCCGGTGCTTTTGCGGTTTGATGGTCAGCCAGAAGTAGATGAGGAAGTATGTGAAAGCTTTATTAATGATATATTTTTGTTTGAATTCTTCCTTCGGATTAGTATGGTTGATGCCTTTTTCTGTGCACGTGGCTTTGGAAAAGGATTTGGTGTCTTCCATAGTGCAACCTTGACTTCAAGAAAATTTTGAGAATCAATTTTAGCTTCTGAAACAGCCTCTCTACCTCACACAAGGTAGGGGTAAGGTCTACATACACCCACCCCTCCCCAGACCCCACATATGGAGTCAGACTGGATATGTTGCTGTTGAAATCTCTAATGTCATTTTCTGAAACCTTGTTCTGGGCGACAGACATCAGAAGTTATTAAACTTTTGGTCCATCAATTCTCCTCACTTCAATTAACCCCATTACTGACACTCTTGCCTTTGCCAGCCATTTCATTTAGACTCCTCACCCTGATTCCTGAAATCTTCAACATGTATCGTACTTGTGTTGATTAGTTTTTTTTTTTTTTATGACATGGGAAACCAGCCGCCGCTACCCTTTGGGAGCGCACAGGGTAAAACCCCCGCTCCTATGCAATAGTTCGCAAACCACATAGGAGAGGTAACCCGCACTAGGCAAGCCCGGTGCGACGAGCTCGACCCAAAAGGCAAACTTGATTAGTTATTTTATGGATATTGTAATTGTATTAATAGTTCAAAATAATCTAAAGAATCTGTAAAAAGTTTTAACATACTAATCTCAATTTCACACCTGAGCTCTGTTTGTAGTTAACTCATATGTCGAGTTGTTTGAGAGAGCATTAATTATCATATTTTGACCCTAAGAGGATATCTGAAAAGGTCAAATATATCGTCCAAGCTTTGAACAGAGCCAAGTCTTTTTTCCTAATCTATAAATTTGGATAACAAAGCTCAAGATACGGGATAAAGTAGTCATTTCTATGTTTTTATTAAATTTCATCAGGATTTAGACATCAACAATGTAAATGAAATTAGGAGTTGAACTTAAAGAAACAAGGGATATGAAAGAGTTTCATTGTTATATTATGCAAGACGATGTAAACTTCTGTCTCATTTGGGCTTCCTTTTTCTTTCTCAATATCTGTTGAAAGGTTGTTTCTGCATTCTAGTACAAAGAGCACAGATCACTGCGTAAATGAGTTTTTCTCCTCTTGAATAAATTTCAACTTTAAGGGCTCAGAAAATTTAGAAGTAATGGTTGATTTGAGCTGTTGTGTATATTATTGGTGTCATTGACTTTTGTGTACAAGTGTGGTGCCAAAATTTAAATATCTTTATAGTGTCCTACGGGAGTTAACAGCATGGGGTGCTGTGGTAAAAGTGATATAAAGGGTTACTAAGGCAAACATAATAGTTTATAAGAGACTGTATGCATAAATACATGGTTGTTGAGGGGTTTTTGATGTCTCATTCTCTCGTTAGACGCCCAAAGATCTCTTTACAGAAAAATTCTCACATTCTTGTTCTATATAAATTGTTTGTTCCAGGGAAATATCCTGTACCGATTTCCATCACTTCAGCGTACAGCTGCTCCACAAAGGAGTGGAAGGAAGGAGTATGTAGGAAAAAGATGGACTGACTGGGTTGGACAGGTTGAAAGATTTCTTCAAGAGAAGAAGTGGCAATTTAGGTATCATTTGTCTTAACTGCTGGTAAATTTGGATTTCTTACTTGTGGATTTGAGTTCTCAACCATGAGTGTTTACAATGCAGTAAAACAAGCTCATCGGAAAGGGCATTGGTCATTGGATTGGGTGGGCTCAATTTGTTTGGAGTCATTGTTCTTGGTACCATGTTGAAGTAAGGATCTCCATGTGGTGCTTTAGACTTCTTAACTTTTGCTTCTATATATTTTCACGATCCGAAATTCCACAAGGATCTGTGACCAGCACCCGGCAACCCCTAACCGAGTGAACCATCCCTTTAAGCATTTCCATAAACATTCTAAGCATAAAAACTACAATTTAATGATAAGGAATTCTAAATATCATAGCCCAAAAGATGATCAAATCCAAAGTATATAGCTGAATCCATAAGTCTAAACCCAACAACAGTCAAAGGAGAATCTCAGAATCAAGTGGGACGCAACCTGACAATACTGAGTAGAAGTAAATAAATTAAAACATCTAGTCACCACAGGACTGGAGTGGTTGACTCACCGCTGGATCACAAATGCTGATCTGCTACACACTTGGTTCGATGGCACTCAGAACTATCACTGCATGGATGTAAGAGGTGAAAGAAGGATGAGTATGTAGAGTACTAAGTAAGTTTCATTGGACTGCCGTTGAAAGGGTTGTGGTGGAACTTACCAAAATAATCAATATAATATGATAAGTAAACCACCATTATAAAAAAAATTGACATGTAAACAACCCTTAGCAAAAAATATGACAAGTAAACCACACAACACAATATTTATTAACATAAACTGAAAATCATAATATAGTCAATCTTGACAATATATCAGACACGGTTAGGATAGTTGATAATATCTTTCAAAATACGCATATATATCAATATGGAACAAATGGAGGCGCAACCCGGGTACATCTCTCAAAAACCAAAACTGGCATAAGCAATGTGCATGAATATATATAGTATGCACATCAATCATTGAAGCATATAACATACCACACATATGTAAAAGTAACCATGCTTTAGCAACCCGATAGTATAACTTGGTTCTCGTATATATTTTTTTTAATAAGGTAACATACCCCAGTTCTTGTATATACATTTGTCACCTCGCATGTATGGAATCCCCAAATCCATCAAAAATACCAACAATTACACAATCTTATACTTTTTAAGGGGAAACCTCCTCTGTTAGGCCTTAACTTACCTCCATCCAAGCCAAGCTGTTGTTTTATGACCGTTTTTCCATGCGCAAGCTCCTCCAAATGACTGATCTATTTAGAGGAATTATTAACAACATTAGACAATCCATTGGACTTAACTCCATAATTTGAATGCGGGGAAAAATCAAAACCCCCGAATTAAATACATTTCTTGTCAGCCATAAGTCGTAGAGTCCAATTAGGTAATTAGATTTTGAATTGGAGTCCATTAATTCCCTCAATTCCCTAATTTCTATTTTAGGAGCCTTAGTCTTAAATCCCTACTTTCCACCATTAAATACCATGTTTTAATGGTTTAACTTCATATAAAAGTGTTGAGAAGTGGTCAAAGCTGATATAATGGCAACTATTAAGAAGTTCCATTCTCTGGAGTTTTCTCTAAAGTGCTTCAATGCTACATATGTGGCTCTTATCCCTAAAAAGAATAGAGCCGAGGAGTTAAAGGGACTTCGGAAGTTATCTTTAAATTTATATCCAAGTTACTCACTAAAAAGCTAAAAAGAGTGATACACAAACTGGTAGATGCATACCAGATGACCCTTATAAAAGGTAGACAAAACACATATGCTTTCCTAATTGCTAATGAAAGTACAGATTCCAATATCAAGGAGAAGATTCCTAGAATAATGTGCAAACTTGACATTGAGAAGGTATATGACCATGTGGACTGGACTTTCTATCACGTATTCTTCCTAAACTGGATTTTGGAAAGGAAATGGGTGAGTTGGATCAGATTTTGTGTTAGCACCATCAAGTTCTCCATCTTAATCAATGGTTATCCTACGGGTATTTTCCCCTCTCAAAGGGGATTGAGATAGGGTGACCCGTTCTCACCTTTTCTTTTCTATTCATACTAGCTAGGCCCCTAGGGAGTATTTGAACAATATGATCAAAATTGCTAATGGTAATGAATGAATTAGGGAGGTTGAATATAGCAAACAATCTTATTACCAGGTTGGAGGTAACTCACCTTCCGTATGCAGACGATACACTAATATTTTGTGTTGCAAATGAAAAGCCTAGTCTAAGTATTTAATAGTTATTTTGATCCTGTTTGAAGCTATCTTTGGGATACACATTAACCAAAGGAAGAGTTACATTTTTCTGGTTAATGAGGGGCAAACATGCAACAACTAACAAACACACTGGGAGGGAAGATTTGAACTATAATAATGGTTAGAAATTAGAATAGTAATAGGATTATATATATTGTCCCATGTGAAAAAGGATTGTAATGTAATGTATCCTAATAATATTTCTAGAGTCTCAAGAGAGGTTTTATAGAGAGACTTGGAGCAAAAAGATCCATTTGTGGCATACACTAAAGTGATTATGGACTTGTACGATGGTGTCAAGACCTGAGTGAGAACAATAGGAGGAGACTCCGAACATGTTTTTATTTGCCTTGTTGATGGATGAATTGAAAAGGCATATTCACGAGGAGGTGTCATGGTGTATGGCATTTGCAAAACATAGTATTGATTAACGAAACACATGGTGGAGATAACGATAGATGGGAGGTTTGGAGATAGACCCTAGAGTTAAAAGGCTTTAAGTTGAGAAAGACTAAGACAAAGTACACGGAGTGCAAGTTTAGTGACGCAACACATGAAATGGGTACAAAAGTGAGGATTGATTCACAAGTCATCCCCAAGAGAGGAAGCTTCAAGTATCTTGAGTTAATAATTCAAGGAAATGGGGAGATAGATGATGTGTTTTTACACTTCGTATTAGAGTGGGATGGATGAAATGAAAACTCGCATCATGTGTTAAGAAGGTCCCTCCAAGACATAAAGGTAAGTTTTATAGAGTAGTTGTTAGACTGTCTATGTTATTGGGGTAGAGTGTTGGCCTGCCAAAAACTAACACATTCATATAATGAATGTAGCGAAAATGAGGATGCTAGATGGGTGTGTGGGCATACTAGGAGAGAAAAATTAAGAATGATGGGGTAAACTAGGAGTGGCCTTAGAGGCAGACAAGATGCAGGAAACAAGGCTGAGATGGTTTGGGCATGTGAAAAGGAGGTGTACAGATGCCCCAATGATGAGGTGGGAGAGATTTGTAGTGATAGGTCTATGGAGAGGTAGATTGAGGAAGAATTGGGGAGAGGTAATTAGACATGACATAAACATATCCAACAAAAGACGGGGATTAGGATAACAAGTTAGTTGGTAGTTGAGTAATTTCTCCCCTTTGTAGGTGGGAGCATGTCCCTAAACGTCAACGAATTGTATTTGTAACAGCGAAGTACTTATATTGATTGAAATTGGAAAATGTAACTTGTGCGACTTGGCAAGTTGTCACGCATTACAAATATGATTGAAATTAAAACTTGAACAAGGTAAACCATACTTCCTAATAAGTCGATGAAGGACACGTTGGTGAGGATGCCCTAGCCGAATGTGCCAATCGGTAGAGGACGTTTTTGTTGAAAGAAAGGTGGAGGGAGACTATGAGGGACGACGCCTAGAGGTTCACTTGAGGGGAAATGAGTAGAGGTTGTCACTACTCTGACCCAAAACAAGGAAGTGTCGGGGATGCTTGATATTTTACATGATAATAAGAGGGATGAAATTCAAAAAATACGTTATTATCTCGTGCAAATATTTGAACCGAGAGTAGACGTTTTGTAATAGAAGGAACTTGAATATTTTTTGAGGAAAAGGGATTTCGAAGAGATAGATAGACTCAAATTAACAGTATGATGAATGTGGAGCCTTTGACAATCACAAACATGAACTTGATCCACGCCGCATTAGTCTTCCACTTGTTGTAGGCTAGTAAGATCGAGAGTAATGTTATAAGTAGCCAAATGTCAGGTAACCCTTGCGGATAATAAGGGCTTGAGCATGATGGGACAAGTATGTTGTAGGTTGATGGTGTGATTGTACCTCTAGAAACACTTTGGGGCTAGATGATTAAAATGGTTGTGAATTTGATGTCTTTGGCGTGAATCATTGGCAAACCACTATTGCCTTGTAGTTGAGCTGCCTCGATAGGAATTGGATCTCCCCCCCCCCCCCCCCCC
>NW_006238940.1:1842376-1856436 GCF_000226075.1 Solanum tuberosum | reverse complement strand
CCCCCCCCCCCCCCCATGATTTTTTCCTCTGCCATGACCATTGTTTCGACCACAATCTGTCCTGGAAGAGTGCTGAATGAATTTAACATCGTTGGACATAATATGTGAAGATGATGAGCCCGTGATGGACATAGATGGGAGGGTCTGGCCATGAATAAACTCATGATCTAAAAGAAGGTTATGTAGTTCACGGAACGCGACAGATTTTGGCCGAGCTAATGAAGTTGTAGCAATATCTTTGAAGTCACTTCACAGGCCCTTTAATATGTAGTTATTCTGATAGGAAAATATGAAAGGACGAACGACAACAACTAGCTTATCACATATGAGTTTCGCTTTAATAAGATATTGAGTGATGTGTGGCCTAGTAGTGAATGAAGTGGTTAAGAACCATAAGGTCTGAGGTTCAAACCCATGTGTCGACAAAAAATACACTAGGTGATTCTTTTCATTTGTCCTAGCCTTGGTGGACAGTGTTACTTGGTACCTGTTGCTGGTGGGAGGTGGGAGGTGGCAGGCTAAGTTGCGTAGACTCTTCACTTTCAATGCCGCACGCCTGTCGGATTCTCCAAAAATACACTACTTTTGGAGAATCCGCACGCACCCGTTGACATTTTTGAAGAGTCTGAGCAACATAAGTGGCAGGTATCTTGTGCAATTAGTTGAGGTGTGCGAAAGCTGGCTCGGACACAACGGTCATTAAAAAAAAGATATTGAGTGATATTCATATCTTGCTTCATATTTTGAAGTTGCATATGAAGATTGAGAATTCTTGTTTTGGAAGGCAAGGAGAGAGCAACCTTCAACGCGTCCCAAACTTCTTTGGTTGTGGAAAGACCAATAACAATTAAAATTATTTCTTCAGAGAGTTATGAGATAAGGAGACTTAGAATAACTTGGTCCTACATAATCCATTGAGAATAGACTGGATTGGGATAACTTCTTTATCGTTATTTTATTTGCCCGAGATGGTGAGATGGATGGCATGAGTTACTTCCATCAACATATCCAAAATGGTTTTGGCCACGAGGGAATGACAAAATTTGTGTTTGCCAGAATAGGTAGGTAGAAGAATTAAGTGTGATTGAGATAAAGTGGTGTGCATGATTGAGGGGTGATGGAGGAGATGGGTTGCCAGAATTCATTCGTGATTGCTTGAAGGAGAGAGGTTGGGTACTGCCAGAACCAGAAGTATATTGTTTCTTGTTCACTGTTGAATTGATACATGAAGGGAACATATACACAATAGAGTAAACCAAGTCTAGGACTCCTACATACAACATTAGACTACAAATAAATAATAGATGGTGGTACGATAGGAGTTATATCTGGGCAAGGACTCGAGCTGCTCGACTTGGATGTTAACTGTCTAATATAAAGTGGCATGCTTTACTTGGTTGGTAGTTAAATAAGTTGTTCTAACCGAAGATAATCTAAGGAAAAGAGGTATATCAATTTGTTCAAGGTGTTACATGTATAGACAAGAGGTAGAGACAATCAACCATCTATTATTATATTGCAAGTGACTAGTCAGCTGTGGGACTTGTTTATTAACCTCAAGGGTATTATAAGGGCAATGCCAGGTAGAACAACTAAACTTTTTTCATGTTGGAATGAAGGAGGTAAATTACTACCAACAAGCCAGATGGAGGATCGTCCTAGCAGCTATTTGGTGGACTGTTTGGAAGGAGAGAAACTCAGTATGCTTTGAAGATACAACTAGCAATATGCATAAGATCAAGATGAACTGCATTGTCCTCCTTTATTTTGTGTGTGTAAAACTGAATATATTGATAATCTTGATTCAATTTTACAGGTTTTAGATTCCTTGTAAGAAGAGCAAGGTCTGTAGTTTGGTTTTTGTTGTAAACATCTTTTGGTTTCTAGCACAATCTGTGTGCTGAATTCATATACTCCCTCAATCCCAATATAAGTGTGCAGTCCTTTAAATCTTGTGGTCTTGAACTTCCAGGTAGAATGTTGAAATTGAAAAACTTAAACTAATTATTGAAAGAGACTCGTTTTGGGACAAACCAAAAGGAAAAGTAAGACATTTAAATTGGGATGGAGAGAGTCATATTTTGGAATATGTATTTTTTCCAAAAAAAAAATCTAGGTATATTTGGATTCATGTTAAAAATAATATTAGTTGTATTGGAAAATACACTGATACCTCAAATTGCAAAAACAACATACCCAGTATGATCCAAGGAAGGGTGGGGTGTATGCAAACCTTACTCCTACTTTATGAGGTAGAGAGGCTGTTTCCAATAGATCACGACTCAGAAAAAACGTAAAAACAAATTGTGGTGAAATTACTGTAGAAAAGAAAAGAGGAGTACTGACATCCTCAAATTGCAGTTGACACAAATTAACTATTTCACTGCTCCCAGTTTTTCTTCACTGTGCTGCTGAAACTATGCAAGCTTTCGATCAACTTTCTCTCAACGTTGCCTACTGTCCCAGCCCATTGCTTCCTTTAATCCCAATTGTTCCTCCATATCATCAACATTAATGTAGACAATTATAACCAATCAAATCAGCTTGTATTCTTTTCTAAATACCCCCTTTTCTGCCGCCACTACCACTACTTTACCAATGAAGTCTATGTCTTTTGATACATCATTTTTCCTGCATAGCCATAAGAGTAGCTATTGTATGAAGCCAAACAAATAAGGCATGATTTCTTATAATCCACACTTGAATAATCATAGCTCTTGTTTGGAATCTGCCATGTAAAACTAGTTTGTGGATCATCTTGTGGTTACCCATTACCGGATGATGGGTTTGGACTTGACCCACTACCTTTCAATTTAGCTAGTTATCCAATTCTTTTCAGGTCCAAATTGTAATTTATTCCCCCCCTTATATATTTATGTAAGTAATGTTGCGGTCAATAATTATAATCATTACTTCGGGTCATTGCAATGTTTCTCTAACATCTACCGCTTGAATTGTATTTTGAAGGAACATGACAGTCAGTCCAAGTAGCTTCATCTCATTTGTGTCAGAGATATTTCCGTTACTTCAGGTATCAATTGTAGTATTGTCCGTGAGCTAAACTTTATTTTAGTGTTTTGATTACTTTGTTTGATGATTTTACTCTCTTCAAGGTCATTTAGTGCATCTGGAGTTTAATATTCTTTTGAAACAATGATCTAAAACGTTCTTCTCAAGCTTGATTTGGGAAGTTCAGCACAGTAATTTAAGAATTTGGCATGACTCGTAGTAGAGCTAGTTGCTTTGTGTTTTATCAACATTCTGCATCAAATCCAATATTTCATGAGAAGACTAAGCACATTGAGATTGACTGTCAATTTTGTCAAGTCGACTGATCAACTTGCAAATATCTCACCAGCTCCTCATCGGTTCTCATATTAATTACATTTGTAACAAGTTAGGTACATATGACTTGTATGCACCAGGTTGAGGAGGAGTGTTAGAATAGGAATATATATATACAATCCTACTTAGAATAGGAATAGGAATAGTATTAGGAACATGATTAATAAATAGTATCCTACTTGGTAAAGAATTGTATTGTAGTGTCTATAAATAGGGTCTCTATGTAACAATATAGATACAACAATTCAATAATATTTTTCTCCTATATTTCTCACATGGTATTAGAGCCTCTACGATCTTGGTAGAGAATGAAAGAGCTTCCGCTGTCGGCGGGCGACTCTGGCCAATGATTATGTTAGCGAAAGTTGGGTCATCGTGTATCTTTCAAGTGACTATTTTCTCATATCAAATTTTTGTAGCACCGTGCCATCATTCCGATGACTACTTTCTTATATCTAATTTGTGTAGCATTGTATCATCTTTTTGGTGACTACTTTTTCATATTTAATTTGTGTAGCACCGTGCCATCATTCATATCTTATTTGTCTAGCACCATGCATCCTTTCAGTGACGACTTTCTCATATCCGATTCGTGTAGCACCGTGCCATCTTTTCGGTGACTACTTTTTTCATATCTGATTTGCGTAGCATCATTTTTTCCGGTGACTACTTCCTTATTTGTGTAGGGTCGTGCCATTATTCCGACCCTACCCGTATAATTTCTCTTTTTTAGTAGGGTGGTGTCGTTAATCAGACTCTACCTATATAATTTCTATTTACCAATAGGATCATGTCATCATTCCGACCCTACCATATAATTCTCTTTCTTAGTAGGATCGTGTATCATTCCGACCCAATCCGACCCGACCCATATAATTTATTTCTCAAATTGTGACCACTTTTAGCCATCAAATCTAGTACTCTGACACATGAGCATGTTCCAATTTTGAGCACTTTCTGGCGACCATGCACCGGGAAGAAGTCTATATGGAACAACCATCTAATTTTGTTGCTCAAGGGAGTTGAGTAGCCTTGTATGTTGAATCTAAAACGTTCTTCTCAAGCTTGATTTGGGAAGTTCAGCACAGTAATTTAAGAATTTGGCATGACTCGTAGTAGAGCTAGTTGCTTTGTGTTTTATCAACATTCTGCATCAAATCCAATATTTCATGAGAAGACTAAGCACATTGAGATTGACTGTCAATTTTGTCAAGTCGACTGATCAACTTGCAAATATCTCACCAGCTCCTCATCGGTTCTCATATTAATTACATTTGTAACAAGTTAGGTACATATGACTTGTATGCACCAGGTTGAGGAGGAGTGTTAGAATAGGAATATATATATACAATCCTACTTAGAATAGGAATAGGAATAGTATTAGGAATAAGAATAATAAATAGTATCCTACTTGGTAAAGGATCGTATTGTAGTGTCTATAAATAGGGTCTCTATGTAACAATGTAGATACAACAATTCAATAATATTTTCTCCTATATTTCTCACAACTTTGTTTGATGATTTTACTTTCTCTTCAAGGTCATTTAGTGCATCTGGAACTTTTTTTGTTTTGAAATAATGATGTACGAACCGACTTGGTAACTGGAAAACATAATCTTGAAATATTGTCTGATTGTATTTTCTAAAACTTTGCCATGGTTGAGCCTGAATTTCTTTATCTTTGTATTAGTGAATTTTGGCATGCAGTTAAAGTAAATTATAGCAAATTCCAGTGCTAGTTGATTACCAATTAATTATTTTGGGAACTCCATTTCTTGAGTGATTCTAATATTATACAGCAGTTATGTAATTCAGATGTATTCCCCTTGTTATTTGGAAGTAAATAGTGTTTCGAACTGCTCATTCATTAACTACTGTATGATGTTACTTGCAGATTTATGCTGGCTCATTTTTCACCATTCCCTTGATCCGATGGTTTCTTGTTCAAAAGAGAAATGGTGAAATTGAAAGAAGAAATCGATCCAGGGAACAATATGCACAAGCACTTGAACGACCCGATGTCTCACTGCGGACGAAGGTATCAAATTTTTGCTGCTTTCTTTACTACTCCCTCCGTTCCAATTTATGTGGTAGTATTTCCTTTCTATTTCGTTCCAAAAAGAATGGTAAATTTCTAAATTGGAAATTCTATCAACTTAAACTTCTCATTTTATTCTTAATGACAACCTTCTATAACCACACAAAAGTAATGTGGCATGTTTAACAACATTTTAGTTGTGTATTTTGGTTACTTAAACTTGTTTTTGGTTATCTTGTTGTAGGCTGTAAAAAGTAGTTTTATGTAGTTAATAATAGGTCATGGACTGCACCAAAGGGTGTGGCCTAGTGGTCAATGAAGTGGTCGAGAACCCTACGGTCTCTGGTTCAAATCTTAGCGGAGACAAAACACAAAACACTAGGTGATTCTTCCCATCTATCCTAGCCTTGGTGGACAGAGTTACCTGGTTGCCTATTACTGGTGGGAGGTGGCAAGTATTCCGTGGAATTAGTCGAGGTGCGCGAAAGCTGGCCTGGACACCACGACCATCAAAAATAAAAAATTATTAGACCATGGACTTGGATTTACCAAATGATAAGAATGTCTGTGCGATTCAATCATTATATATACACACACACACTAGTTCTCGAACACGTATATCTCATACTAATTAGTATTAATGTTTTAAAATGATATAAATAATACTGAAGTATGTATATGATGAAAACTGTAGGAGAATGCAAGTGCGAATTGATGAATGAATAACCTATTGGACTGATATGTACTTATTTTCAAACTATGAATGTGAGAATATCCTTTATTTTATTTTTTTCGAGAATTGGTAAGTAGAGCGACCTTTTATATTAGCAAGAAGGGACCACGTATTGTGGGGGATGTTGCGACCCTAGTGCAATCTTCTACCATGCTAAACAGTCCGGTATTTAATTTTCTGTAAGTTTATATCTGGTCTCTTTGGACTTCATCTACACTTGGTGTTTTTCTGTTGAAATAGTAAATATATATTATAAACAGTAAGGCTCAAAGATTGTGGGATACATTTTATTACATCAATAAACCAAAACATCCCCGTTTATGTATGCCATACATATATGAACTATTTCGGAAATTGAGGTGAGATTACACGGGATTGTGGTGTCTAAATGCAAATAATTATGATATCTAGGCTTGTTATTCCGAGAGCATGCAATAATAGATTAAGATGTCACACAAAGATTCAAAATCAGATAGTTGAAATGGGGGAGTGCTATCGAGGTGTTATGTGATAGAAAGATGTCTTACCAAAGTGAAAGATAAGTTCGACAAAACAATTATAAGACCAACAATGTTTTATGGGAGTGAATATTAGGCCGCTCAAGGCCAACACATCCACAGGATGAGTGTCGCAGAAATGTGGAAGCTAAGATGGATGTGTGGTCATACATGACTAGACAAAATTAGAAATGACCACATTTGTGATAAGGTCAAGTAGCACATATCAAGGATAAAATAATAGAAGTCAACTTGAGATGGTGGTCATGCCCTGTGTCAACCGCCAAACGCATCAGTTCTATATGTAAAATCATGGTGAGTGAAGGCGTTAAAAGAAGACAAGGTAGACCTAGAGCCATTTGGAAGGAAGTTGTCTCGAAGGACCTAAAACCAGAGGCGTATCCAGGATTTGGAGGGTAGGGGTGCCACACAACACTGCTATTTATAAAGTCCAAATAACGTAAAGATATGATCCTTTGCGCTTTGGTTCGGATTATTTGTCTTTTTCTTTATATAGACAAATCGATCAAACGAAAAAATTGAAATAATTATGACAACTTAGTGCCAAGAAAAAGCTTTTAACAATATTAGTAATATCATAAATATGTCATCGATTTTTAATTGCACTCGACAAGTTTTCATATTCTAAAAACACTCAATGATGGCATAACTATTTGTATTATTTAAATACTTCACACTTTATGTAACAAATTAAATATAAAGTGGTTGAGAACCCTAAGGTCTCAGGTTCAAAACTCAGCGGGGACAAAAAATACTAGGTGATTCTTCACATTCGTCTTTGCCTTGGTGCACAGAGTTACCGATACTTGTTGTTGGTGAGAGGTGACAAGTATCTCATGGAATAAGTCGAGGTGCGCAAAAGCTAACTCAAACACCATAGTCATCAAAAAAAAAAGTAACAAACTAAATATAAAGAGGCCGAAGATCTTCACATACATAATTTCAATAACTTAGACGAAGTAATATTAAGAAGTCCCAGTGGTTTGGGCTTGGGACTTTCATGTTGGAGGTCTCAAGTTCGAAACCCCTTGCCAGCGAAAGCAAGGGGTTTGCCTTCTGGGTCGAGCTCGTTGCACCGGACTTAACTAGTGCGGGTTACCTCTCCTATGTGATTTGCAAGCTATTGCATAGGAGCGGGGGTTTTACCTTGTGCGCACCCAAAGGGTAGCGGCTGCGGGTTTTCCTTGTCATCAAAAAAAAAAATAAGTCTCAAGCCTTGACAATAATAATAAATCTAAAGAGGCCGAAGAAATCAAATGTAATCAGAGCCTTGCTTTGTAATTTGAAGTTCTTGATCTAGAGCCCCCCATTTTTCTTGCTCTGTGTTGCTGATTTCCACTTGACTAGATGGTAGCCTTTTTTCTCCTTATTCTCTTGCCAAAGAAAATTCATCCTGATACTATCAAACCTATTGATGATCCCTTTTGAATAGTCACAGGGTAGTAGACCATAGAATACTCTTGTAAATATGGTTTAGTGCAACCTATGCATTGTTTTGGTTCTTAATAGATACAGAAACAATTACTAGGGATGGCAATGGGGCGGAGCAGATGCAGAGCGATTTTTAGCTTATGCGGGGCGAGGCGGGTGCTAACAAATAATTGTAAATTTCAAGCGGGGTGGGGCAGTTGTGGGTTGAAACAAATGGCTGAAATTTCAACATTAATTTCGCTCGCTGGCATCACAATCTGTGCTAGAAGACCCATTTGAACTCCAATTTTTTAACCACTTTTGAATTTAATTTAACCAATTTAGATTTATTATTAATCAACATTCAACAATAATAATTAAAAAATGAAATAAAGAGTGGATTAAAAATAAGTTTATTTAATGTTTTAAATAACCATTAAAAAAATTACTAAAGGCAACATGATAAGAGGTTTGGGCATCTGTCGAGGATATTCATCTTCTTTGTCATTTAAGATTTTATTTTCTTAACACTACAATCCCTGTAGTATTAGTCATATATTAACTTCTTCTTTTCTTTTTTTTTTTAAATATTAACTTGAATGTTCTTTAAAATTCATTTATTATTCTGCACAATATTTTTAACCTTAAAGTATTACAGGAAAGGAAAATAATACCATATGTAAATAACAAAGTAGAAAAAAGAAAACAAATACTTATGCGGGGCGGGGCGGGTGGATTTATGCCGGGCGGGGCGGAGCTGGTTGAAATCAAAGAAAAATGTCATGCCGGGCGAGTTGAAATTTTTGCGGGTTAAGATACCCTTCCCCATTGCCATCCCCAACAGTTACCAAGGTCAACAATAATTAAGTTTAAATTTTTTTTACAACTAAGGTATTTGATTAGCGTGAGCTAAATACAATATATTGATACATTTGAAGATCATTGTCCCATGGCTTGATGGATAAAATACTCGACTTCTAATCAAGTAATTGTGAGTTCAAATCATTCGGGCATGAATTTTTTTTCAAAAGAAATGAAGAACGCAGCATAAAAATTCTACAAGAGTGTCATACTAGAATCGAGCTCACATCCTTGAGACATAGATTAACCGCTTGCAACTGGAACCTCACACTACTTTGTGACTATGGGTGGCACAAAAAACATTTGAGAATATTGCTATACATATACAAAATTTCGACTGAGGCTTCCGGATGCCATGGCACCCTCACCCATGTTCGTAGATCCGCCCCTGCCTACAACCTCTTGTGATCCTTTAAGACCTAAAAAAAGTTGGGCTACAATTATAAAAAAAAAAGAGATCCATTTAGATTCTACTTATTACTCCCTCCGTCTCATTTTATGTGACACTCTTTTTTCTTTTTAGTTTGTCCCAAAGAGAATGTCACCTTATTATAAATTTATAATTAGAAACAATTTAACTTAAAAATTCTCATTTTACCCTTGATGAAATGATTTACAGTCACACAAATATCTAAAGATTGTTTTAGACCACAAGTTTCAAAGGTTCTCCTTTCTTTCTTAAACACCATGCCAATGCCAAGTTAAACTGTGTCTCATAAAATGGGACGGAGGGAGTAGTTGTTTTAGTCATGTCATCATTTTTACTTACGTTCTACGCCTTTCTAACAGTTGTTTAGCCTTTCAAAGATACATCACTGGAAAATATAAAGAACATAAGCTCAAAAAGAAAATATAAAGAACATACTTTTTATTTTTGTTATTATTATTAGTTTGTATAATAGTGGTTCTGAGAGGAGTTAAATGAAGTAAACGTATTCATATAGCCCACTCCAACATGGTCAATAAGGATTCTTATATTTCTTTCTCTCCGTACTACACCACCAAATACACACTGGACTGATGTTCCACGTGTTCTTCATTGCTTTAGGCAAATCTTCTCTTCCGGCTTTTCAAAACTTTTGTAGTGGACATTGGCATCATCCATCTCGAACGCAAAATGTTGTAGAACATTTGCCGAACTCGAGCTGCTACAGAACAGTGTACAAAAAGATGGTTAATTGTCTCCACACCTGTAACATTTATTGCTTAACACAATGCCCCTTCTCTGCAAATTGACCTGAGTGAGACGAGCCAATGCTTGACAAGTCAATACCAATGTTTGATGCCTAGTGATTATGTTCACAGCTTTTGTTACTTATGTCTCGTTCCCACTTTCAAGATGTACCAACTCTCTTAATGATATGTATAATTTTCAGCTTCTGAGTGCCCGGGATATGGCACAGAGAACTTTTATTGGCCAGGATCGAATTGTTTACAGTACAGACAAGGACTTATATGAGCAAGATTATGATGCACAACAATGGGAGAAAAAATTCCGAGAAATTGAAAAGTCTGAATAGATGGTGTTATTCAAAGGTAATTTTGTTTTGTAAAGTCTCGAGTTCCATACACACAGAGACTCCGATAAATTATACCTTTCATTGCCTCTAGCCACGACATAAGGCAGGCAAAGCTGCAAGTCCACCAACTGTTAGCCATTGTGTATACTCAATTTGCTGATAAGAATTGGAGCATGTCAAACAGTAGATTTTGATGTAATCAGCAACATTAATCCAGGCTTAAGAACTACAAGATTCAAAGTCTAGTTCATTAAGAATGTACTTGATATGACAATCGATCTGCTACAAATGCCAGGCTTTTATAGCAAAATTAGCCTCGTTGTGACATATTTAGTCAGTTAAGATGTTACTGTGTATTTTGAATTTGGAAACATTTTTTCGAGCACAATTATTTGAATATTTTCTGAAGAGCATTGAACATTGTTTTAGATTATTCCATGCAAAACAAACCATGAATAGGAGCTAATGTAATTAACTATGGACAATTGCAAAATAATCGTTAGACTTGTCATTTTGTAAATTGAAATGTTTCTACACTTGTGCATTATGCAGCACAGGATCAGTTTACATATGAAATTTGGCTATGCAAGTGTTCATTAAGTATGGAAAAACACAACTGCTACATAACGTCGATATATCGAAGTAGGGCAAACTGAAGGAGAACACACCTAGAACCTCTCGAAAGGAAAATCAGGAAACTTCATTAGACAACATCCCCAAACTTTGACCCAAAGCATGTTTATCTGAACTTGAACACCTTTAGGGAATGGCATCTACTTCAAAACAAAGGAAAAGACCAAGAGGGTCATCAATGTCTCTAAATAAAGAAACTTCAACAAACACCAAAGATGATCAATCAATCCATTCCTCTACCTAAACTAAGGATATAAATATCCTTGACCACTAACACCATTCAAACGCAGCCACAGACTATTAAAACAACTAACATAGATCCAAATAACACTCTTATATTTGATAACTAGTGTTTAGCCATATATTTTGCCATTACTTGGAAAATATATTTGGCAACCATCCAAGTTTTTAAGTTCTAGAGAAAAAAAATAGAATTTGGGTCAAATTTTAGTATTTGGGAATTTTTTAAAATTTAAAAATTACCCAAACTTTTATATTTTATAAGAACACCCGTCATTTATAGTTTTGTACTAAATTTCATTCATAGTTCATTGTACAATATATATATATATATTATACATTTTTTTATCCAAGCTTGCTCTCACTTCCAATTACAAGTAGTAATAGTAGTTTTTGTATACAAATCATTGGTATTTTCCTTTTGTTTTCTTCCTCTCTTTTTTAAATTCATATTAATTATGTTTGTTATCATTTTCACGGAACATTTTTATTATAAAATGATAATATAAATTTATGAGTATTTTTAATAATTATTAGAACTTATGGGTATAAATCTTTTTTTTTTCTAAAGTAAAATATTTCTCCCAAAATCTACGGCGAAATGCATGGTGGAACTTCACTCAAAAATGACTTGTCAAAAATATTTGATAATTTGTGGTTAAACGTGTAACACCCCGTAACTAGAAAGAGCTAGAATTAGAAAGAGTGATTTTTTATAATAATAAAAATCTGGAAAATTGGTTAAGTTAAGTTAAGTTTGAGTTTTTGGTCAACTTCAAACGACCATAACCCCTAGCTCAGGATGATTTAGGTGTGTTTTCAGATATCGTAGGAAAGATCTTGGAATAATCTTTCCAACGCCGCCGAGTTTGCGCTATTCCGAGTTCATATGAGTGAGATATTCCCATTTGAAGTTGGGTTGTTCATTTAAGGAAAGTCTAAACCGGATTTTGGAAGGGTATTTTAGTCTTTTCCTTTCACAATTATTTTAATCCATTTTTAGGAGTTTAATTGGGGTCAAATCAGAATTTGGTCAGTTTAGAGAATTGGAAATTTACGCTAGGAGAAAGGAGAAAAGAGGAGAAAGAAGGAGAAAGGAGAAAAGAGGAGAAAGAAGGAGAAAAGGCAAGATTCGTCAAGAACGTTCAGGTTTGATTGTGGATTTCGTCAAGGATTCAATCCTACGAGGTATGTGAGATCACATAGAGTTGGGTTAGTTCACTCACGCGCCAATAATGATTCAATTCAGCGAAGTTTATTTGATTTGAAAGTAAATCCTATGAGTGCTTGATGGAATTCGTTGGAATTCTTGTGGCTTGTGTTGTTGAAGTTTCTTGAGTTCGATTCATGTTTTTGGGTGTGATTTTGAGTTGAATCTTGTATTATTGAGGGTATAATCGATCCTAAGTGTTTGGGGATAGAACCAAGTTGAAATAGGGGGTTTAGAGTTGAAAAACGAAGGAGAACAGTCGGAGTGCACCTGGGCAGGGGCTTGGGGGGTCGCCCCTCTCAGAGCCCCAAGAAGAGGACTCTGAAGTTTGGGCCCTGGGCACCGCACCAGCCAGCGCGCCCCACCCCAGCTTCTGAAGTTTTCCCTCTGGCGCCCCGCGCCTCTCATAGCGCCAGGGACGCCAGTTTTTCCCATTCCTCCCCATCTTTCCGTACTAGTTCCTTAGCAACGTACCTATGTTTTCTTGTTGATTACAACACTCTAAGGTACGTCTAAACATCATGAAATCATCCATAAACATAAGATCATGAACCTTGAATCCATAATCCAATTCAAGAAAAGTTAAGATCAAAGTCAAGAGAAGTAAGAGTCAAGTCAAGAAAAGTTCTTAGAGTTTTCCAAAAAGTCTTTTCCAAATGTTTTAACTTTGTTTTAAGACTTAAAGTTCAAGTTGAGTAAAGAGTAAGGAGTAAAGATTGAAGTTCATTTCTTCAAAAGTATATGGGGACTACGTATTTCCAAAGAGTTTAAAATGTTTTCACATTTAAACAAGTAAGGAAACCTTGGTTTCCAGAGAGCCTTTGAGCTAGTTTTCAAAAAAGAGTAAACGCTTCCACAATTAAGCAAAGGAGGAAACTTTGATTTCCAAGATAGCATTTGAGCTAGGTTTTTGAGCAATTATCTCAAATCAGAGAAAGAAGTATGTTTTTAAACATAAGAGCTAGTATCATATTTTGGGAGTAGTATTGAGCACCGTTATGGGGGAGAGTTCAGACAACTCACAGCCCCCATAAACCATGTAGTAGTCATCATGGGTAGAAAAGGGTCATACTTTTTAGATGATTCCTTTAGTGCTTTTTAGCATAGACTAATGGATCCACTTAGTAGTTAGGTTCTATACCCTCAGCAAGGTATAGGACGGCCCTTACAGCGTGAGGCAAAATGCGGTATCATCACAATAGCTCTTACATGATGGTTGTCGGTTAGAAAAACTCCCACAGCAGTATTATTTTCTATTTTTATATACATCTCAGAGTTTTATTGTATCTTTGCATACACATCAGAGTTACTATTGTATTCTTAAATACACAGAATTGAGATCCATGTTTTAAATGCTTTTCTTTATATTGCACTTGTTTTGTACTGCATTATATTGAAATGAGTTCAGTTAAGTTGAGTTGAGTTGAGCCAGGTAAGTTCTTCAGTTCCTTTCAAGCTTATGTCTTGTTTTAGAATTTCACTCGCATACTCGTATACTTAATGTACTGATGCCATTCGACCTGCATCTTTTAATGATGCAGATACAGGTAAC
>NW_006238940.1:1839248-1842231 GCF_000226075.1 Solanum tuberosum | reverse complement strand
GTAACCAGGATCAGCATCCAGCGCATCGTTGATTCTAGTTGAGCTCCAGAGTTTGTTGGTGAGCCTTCTTGTTCCGGAGGATCTTTTTTTATTGCTTTCAGTATTAGTTCATTAGGATGTCGTGGGTCTTGTCCCGACATCCATCTCAGTTGTTTAGATGATTCATAGATAGACAGTCAGATGTTAGTTCATTCGTCATTATTTTGTTATTGGTTTATGTTCAGATTTGAGTTGCGATTTTGGCTAAGTTAAATGTTTATTTCTGAAACATTATGAGTTTAGTTTTGAGACTGTTGAGTTATCTTGTATTTGGGTTCTCTTCTTAATGCTTAAAAGTCTTCCGCTGAGTAAGTAAGCCTGGCCAAGGGTTCGTTTGGGGCCAGCAATGGTTCTCGAGTGCCAGTCACGCCCAGGGTGTAGGCTCGGGGAGTGAAAATCTTAGTATTAGAGCACAGAGTTCAAGAGTCCGAGGGAGTCTATGAAGCCATGTCTGTAGAGTCCTAGTTATCGGTGTGAAGCACGCCACATCTATAATTAGGAGGCTACAACACTTAGGAATGTTCTCACTTCTTTCATACTCATTTTATGCGTTAAAGTTTGATCTCTAAGAAGTTTCTTCTATCTCGTGCTTGCGCGTGTCTTTCAGATCATGCCTCCACGAAGAGCTGCCAGAGGTCGTCCGTCTAGAAGGAATGTTGAACCACAGGAAGAAGGGGTACCTAATGCACCAGAAGTGCAACAGGTCACCAATGCTGAGTTCCGTGAGGCTATTCAGATGTTGAGCCAAGTTGTGACCAATAAAGCTGGACAACAGAGAGGGAATCGTCAGGAAGTGGTTGATACATCAAGGATCCGTGAGTTCTTAAGGATGAATCCTCCAAGCTTCACAGGTTCTAGTGTTACTGAGGATCCAGAGAATTTTGTGGAAGAACTTCAGAAAGATTTTGAAATCAAGCATGTTGTTGATACTGAGAGGGTGGAACTAGTTGCATACCAGGTGAAGGGTATCACTAGGATTTGGTTCGATCAATGGAAGAAGAACCGACCTGAGGATGCACCACCTGCGAGTTGGGCTTGTTTTGAGGAGGCCTTCTTGGGGCGTTCTCCCTCGAGAACTGAAAGAGGCTAAGGTACAAGAGTTCCTCACACTTAAGCAGGATTCTTTGAGTGTTCATGAATATAGTCTGAGGTTCACACAACTTTCCCGGTATGCTCCGGAGATGGTTGCTGACATGAGGAGAAGAATGAGTTTATTCGTTGCTGGGATGTCTCATCTGTCGAGAAAGAAAGGTAAGGCTGCAATGCTAATAGGTGACATGGATATAGCAAGGTTGATGGTCTACGTGCATCATTTTAATGATTACAAGTTGAGTGATAGAAAAGAGTTTAAGAATAAAAGAGCTAAGAAAGGGAATGAGTCCGGGCAGCAGAAGAATAATGCCAACCGGTCATCCTTCCAACAGAAATAGAAGGGACCTACTCTATCATCTGCTAGTGCACCTGCACCTAAGAACAAAAGTGACTACAATAGTTAGAATTTCAGAGACAAACCTGCCTATTCTCAAGGCAGTATGGCACAAGGGGGTAGTAAGCCTCCTGCATGTGCTAAGTGTGGTACGAACCACTCAGGTATGTGTCATGATGGCTCCACTGGTTGTTTCAAGTGTGGCCAGAATGGTCATCTCATGCGAGAATGTTCAAAGAACAAGCATTGTAACAGTAATGAGGGTAATAGAGCTGAGTCTTCTTCAGTTGCTCCACCAGACAAAGCTGCACCTAGAGGATCTACTTCAGGTATTGGTGGAGGAACAAACCGCCTATATGTTATCACAAGTCTCCAAGAGCAAGAGGATTCGCCAGATGTTGTTACTGCTATGATCCAAGTCTTTAACTCTAATATGTATGCTTTGCTAGACCCAGGAGCGAGTTTATCCTTTGTAACTCCGTATGTTGCGATGAATTTTGATGTTATTCCTAAGAGAATTAGTGAACCCTTCAGTGTTTCTACACCTGTTGGTGAGTCTATGAGAGAGTCTATCGTGATTGTCCCGTTTCCGTCAATCACAAGAGCACCATGGCTGATTTAGTTGAGTAAGACATGGTAGATTTTGATGTCATTCTTGGTATGGACTGGTTTCATGCCTATTATGCCTCAGTTGATTGTAGAACTCGAGTTGTCAAGTTTCAGTTTCCAAATGAGCCAGTCTTAGAGTGGAAAAGTAGTTCAACAGTGCCTAAGGGTTGTTTCATTTCGTATCTTAAGGCAAGGAAGTTGGTTTCTAAGGGGTGTGTCTATCACTTAGTCCGAGTTAATGACTCTAGTGTTGAGATACCTCATATTCAGTCAGTTTCAGTAGTAAAAGAGTTTCCAGAAGTTTTTCCAGATGATCTACCCGGAGTCCCTCCTGAGAGACAAATAGACTTCGATATAGACATTCTCCCAGATAGTCGTCCTATATCAATTATGCCATATAGAATGGCTCCAGGAGAGTTGAAAGAGCTTAAAGAACAGTTGAAAGATCTCTTTGATAAGGGCTTTATATGACCAAGTGTCTCACCTTAGGGCTCTCCTGTCTTGTTTGTGAGGAAGAAGGATGGTTCCCTTAGGATGTGTATAGATTATCGTCAGTTGAACAAGGTTACCATCAAGAATAAGTATCCTCTTCCAATGATTGATGATCTTTTCGATCAACTTCAGGGTGCTACCTGTTTCTCTAAGATAGACCTCAGATCTTGCTACCATCAGTTAAGAGTAAGGGAATGTGATATTCCAAAGATAGCTTTCAGAACCCGTTTTGGTCATTATGAGTTCCTGGTTATGTCCTTTGGGTTGAACAATGCGCCTACAACATTCATGGACCTTAAGAATAGAGTATTCAAACCATATTTAGATATGTTTGTTATCGTCTTCATTGATGGCATACTAATCTATTCAAGAAATGAGGAAGATCATTCTAGTCATCTCAGAATAGTTCTCCAGACT
>NW_006238940.1:1834913-1838856 GCF_000226075.1 Solanum tuberosum | reverse complement strand
TACCAGAAGGTACTCAAGGTTTTGTGGTTTATTATGATGCATCTAGAGTTGGTTTGTGTTGCGTGCTAAATGCAGAATATCAAAGTTATAACTTATGCCTCCAGACAGTTGAAAGTTCATGAGAGGAACTACTCAACCCATGATCTAGAATTGGTTGTCGTAGTTTTTGCTTTGAAAATATGGCGCCATTATCTTTATGGTGTGTATGTGAATGTGTTCACCGATCACAAGAGCCTTCAGTATGTATTTACTCAGAAAGAGCTTAATCTCAGACAAAGGAGATGGTTGGAATTACTTAAGTATTATGACATGAGTATTCTTTATCACCCAAGTAAGGCTAATGTTGTTGTTGATGCCTGGAGCAGGTTGTCTATGGATAGTACCACCCATTTTGAGGAAGATAAGAAAGAGCTAGCAAGAGATGTCCATAGACTTGCACGCTTGGGAGTCCGACTAATGGATTCCACAGAAGGAGGAATAGTGGTGATGAATGGGGCTGAATCATCTTTAGTGTCAGAAGTGAAAGAGAAGCAAGACCAAGATCCATTTTTGCTTGAATTGAAGTCAAATGTTCACAAGCAAAAAGTTATGGCTTTTGAACAAAGGGGAAATAGTGTATTGAGGTATCAAGGTAGATTGTGTGTACCAAGGGTGGATGAACTCCAAGAGAGAATCATGGAGAAAGCTCATAGCTCCAGATATTCCATTCATCCGGGTTCCACAAAGATGTATCGCGATTTTCAAGAAGTCTATTGGTAGAGTAGTATAAAGAAGGGCATTGCAGAATTTGTTGCTAAGTGTCTGAATTGCCAACAAGTTAAGGTAGAGCATCAAAGGCCCGGTGGTTTGGCTCAGAATATAGAGATTCCAAAATGGAAGTGGGAGATGATTAATATGGACTTCACCACAGGTTTACCAAGATCTCGCAGGCAACATGATTCTATTTGGGTGATTGTTGATAGAATGACAAAATCAACCCTCTTTTTGCTGGTAAAGACTACCCATTCAGCAGAAGATTATGATAAGTTATATATTCAAGAGGTGGTAAGACTTTATGGGGTTTCGATCTCCATTATTTCAGATAAAGGTGCGCAATTTACTGCACAGTTTTGGAAGTCATTCTAAAAAGGCTTGGGTTCAAAGGTGAACTTAAGTACTGCCTTTCATCCTTAGACAGATGGGCAAGCAGAGCGCACTATTCAGACCTTAGAGGATATGTTGAGGGCTTGTATGATTGATTTCAAAGGTAATTGGGATGATCACCTACCTCTTATTGAATATGCTTACAACAATAGTTACCACTCTAGCATCCAAATGGCTCCTTATGAAGCTCTTTATGGGAGAAGATGTAGATCTCCTATTGGATGGTTTGAAGTTGGTGAAGCTGGGTTGATAGGACCAGATTTAGTTCATCAAGCTATGGATAAGGTGAAAGTGATTCAAGAGAGGTTGAAAACGGCGCAGAGTCGTCAGAAATCCTACACTGATATTAGGAGAAGGGAGTTAGAATTTGAAGTACATGATTGGGTGTACTTGAAAGTTTCATCCATGAAAGGTGTTATGAGATTTGGTAAGAAGGGGAAGCTTAGTCCCCGGTATATTGGCCCTTACAGAATATCAAAACGGGTAGGTAGTGTAGCTTATGAGTTGGAGACACCACAAGAGTTAGCCGCGGTTCATCTAGTTTTTCACATCTCCATGTTGAAGAAGTGCATGGGCGATCCTTCATTGATCATACCAACTGAAGATATTGGGATCAAGGATAGCTTATCTTATGAAGAGATTCCGGTCCAGATTCCAGATCGCCAAGTTCGCAAGTTGAGGACTAAGGAAGTAGCATCAGTCAAAGTCCTTTGGAGGAACCAATTTGTTGAGGAAGCTACTTGGGAAGCTGAGAAAGATATGAAGAAGAGATATCCACATCTCTTTGAAACCGAAGAAATTCCAGCCAAGGTACTAATTCTCTTCTTAGTACTCTTTAATTTATGAGTTAGCATGTTGTAATTGCATTGCTTGTTGGGTGTTTGAGCTGAATGTTACATGTTACAGCCTTAGCCTGCTAAGAGTAATCTCATTCGAGAACGAATGTTCCCAAGGGGGAGATATTGTAACACCTCATAACTAGAAAGACCTAGAATTAGAAAGAGTGATTTTTGAAAATAATAAAAATCTGGAAAATAGGTTAAGTTAAGTTAAGTTTGAGTTTTTGGTCAACTTCAAACGACCACAACTCTTAGCTCAGTATGAGTAAGGTGTGTTTACAAATATCTTAGGAAATATCTTGGAATAATCTTTCCAATGCCGTCGAGTTTGCGGGATTCCGTGTTCGTATAAGTGAGATATGCTCATTTGAAGTTGGGTTGTTCATTTAAGGAAAGTCAAAACCGGATTTTGGAAGGGTATTTTAGTCTTTTGCTTTCCTAATTATTTTAATCCATTTTTAGGAGTTTAATTGGGGTTAAATAAGAATTTTGTTAAGGAAAGTCAAAACCGGATTTTGGAAGGGTATTTTAGTCTTTTGCTTTCCTAATTATTTTAATCCATTTTTAGGAGTTTAATTGGGGTTAAATAAGAATTTTGTCAGTTTAGACAATTGGAAATTTACGTTAGGGCTTGGAGAAAGGAGAAAAAAGGAGAAAGAAGAAGAAAAGGCAAGATTCGTCAAGAACGTTCAAGTTTGATTGTGGATTTCGTCAAGGATTCAATCCTACGAGGTATGTGAGATCACATAGAGTTGGGTTAGTTGACCCACACGCCAATCATGATTCAATTCAGCGAAGTTTATTTGATTTGAAAGTAAATCCTATAAGTTCTTGACGGAATTCGTTTGAATTTTTGTGGGCTTGTGTTGTTGCAGTTTCTATAGTTCGATTCATGTTTTGGGTGTGATTTTGAGTTGAATCTTGTATATATTGGGGGTATAATAGATCCTAAGTGTTTGGGGAAAGAACCAAGTTGAAATAGGGGGTTTTGAGTTGAAAAATGAAGGAGAAAATTCGGAGTGCACCTAGGCAGGGGTATGGGTAGTCGCCCCTCTCAGAGCCCCAAGAAGAGGACTCTGAAGTTTGGGCCCTGGGGAGCCGCACCAGCTAGCGCACCCCACCCCAGCTTCTGAAGTTTGCCCTCTGGCGCCCCACGCCTCTCAAAGTGCCAAGGACGCCAGTTTTTCCCAGTCCTCCCCCATGTAAGTTCCTTAGCAACGTACCTATTATTTCTAGTTGATTCCAACACTCTAAGGTACATCTAAACATCATGAAATCCTCCATAAACATGAGATCATGAACCTTTAATCCATAACTCTAATTCAAGGAAAGTTAAGATCAAAGTCAAGAGAAGTAAGAGTCAAGTCAAGAAAAGTTCTTAGAGTTTTCCAAAAGTCTTTTCCAAATGTTTTAACTTTGTTTAAGACTTAAAGTTCAAGTTGAGTAAAGAGTAAGGAGTAAAGATTGAAGTTCATTTCTTCAAAAGTATATGGGGATTATGTATTCCCAAAGAGTTTAAAATGTTTTCACATTTAAACAAGTAAGGAAACCTTGATTTCCAGAGAGCCTTTGAGCTAGTTTTCATAAAAGAGTAAACGCTTTTACAATTAAGCAAGGGAGGAAACTTTGATTTCCAAGATAGCCTTTGAGCTAAGTTTTTGAGCAATTATCTCAAA
Organism: Solanum tuberosum; assembly: GCF_000226075.1. NCBI lineage: Eukaryota > Viridiplantae > Streptophyta > Magnoliopsida > Solanales > Solanaceae > Solanum > Solanum tuberosum. The sequence goes on along the minus strand of NW_006238940.1, from coordinate 1,835,198 downwards.
TCACAAAAAGAAGTATGTTTTTAAACATAAGAGCTAGTATCATATTTTGGGAGTAGTATTGAGCACCAATATGGGGTAGAGTTCAGACAATTCATAGCCCCCATAAACCATGTAGCCATCATGGGTAAAAAAGGGTCATACTTTTTAGATGATTACTTTAGTGCTTTTTAGCATAGACTAGTGGATCTACTTAGTAGTCAGGTTATATACCCTCGGCAAGGTATAGGACGGCCCTGGCAGCGTGAGAAAAAATGGTGTATCATCACAATAGCTCTTAAGTAATGG
>NW_006238940.1:1815846-1831797 GCF_000226075.1 Solanum tuberosum | reverse complement strand
AAGACCTTTCATAGGATAGGTAATGGCCCACCTAATTCGCTTTGAGCTAAAAGATATAACCATTTAAAGTTGACCCTCACACCTAACTTAAAACTAAAAACTGGTTTTAGGGGACTGTTTTGAGGGTCTGGGTTCTAAATGATTTCATGACCTAGCTTAAGGTCTTGCTAGCTTATAAAGGTGATTAATCAACTAGATAATCAACCCCTTAAGCCCTTAAACAACACTCCAAACTTCAACGACAAGACCCTTACAACTCACTAGTTCAAATGACTAGTTTCCGGACGTCACGGTCATTTCTTGACGTTTGACCTCAAATCTCTTTAAACTAAACTTCAAAAGCCATTTCTCATCATTTCATTAAGTTCTCAACTCCAAACTCACATATGAGGCTCTAGTTTCACTAGTTCGTTTTTAGGGTCGTTACATCTGGCCTACATCTTTTTATGATGCACAGGTAACCCGGATCAGCATCCAGCGGATCATTGATTCTAGTTGAGCTCCAGAGTTTGTTGGTGAGCCTCCTTGCTTCTGGAGGATCCCTTTTGATTGCTTTCAGTATTAGTTAGTTCATTAGGATGTCCTGGGTCTTGTCCGACATCCATCTCAGTTGTTTAGAGGCTTCATAGATAGACAGTCAAATGTTAGTTCATTTGTCATTATCTTGTTATTGGCTTATGTTCAGATTTGAATTTCCACTTTGGCTAAGTTAAATGTTTATTTCTGAAACATTATGAGCTTAGTTTTGAGACTGTTGAGTTATCTTGTACTTGGGTTCTCTTCTTAATGCTTAAAAGTCATCCGTTGAGTAAGTAAACCAGGCCAAGGGTTCGCTTGGGGCCAGCAATGGTTCTCGAGTGACAGTTCCTCCCAGGGTGTAGGCTCAGGAGTGACAAAACTCTAGCTTAAAACTAATAACCACCAGATACCCCAGTCACTATGGGTGCATGTTTGTGGTTCGGTTTGGATCGGTTATTAGTTAAAACCAAACCAATCTAGTCGGTTTTTAAAATTTCTAAAACCAAACCAAACAAAAAAATAACTGTCGGTTTGGTTATTGTCGGTTTGGTACAGTTTTTCTGGGTTTTTTTGTTTGAAAGTAATAATTTTTTTGAGGACATGCGTATCTCAATAAACACAAACACCTAGTACATGAACAATCAATAGGAAAGCTACTGTCAGTTCAATTAAGCAATTAAGCAATACTAGAGTGATTCAATTAAGAGAGTGTGACTATCTTATGTGAGGTAAGGTAGGTAAAGACAAAAGTAATGGATTTTGATGGATTTGGACTTAGGATTGTAATACTTGGGCTAAAATTTAAGTGTTGGGCTTTAGAAAATGGTAAAATTAAATACTTAAATTTGATTTAAAATATTTATCTTTTATTTTATGAATAATATATAAATATTTATAAAATTTATATATCTAATTTATCAATTCAATTTGGTTATTTTTGTGGTTGTTTTTTAGTAAAACCAAAACCAAACCAAATAGTATCGGTTTTTCAAAATATAAAACCAAACCTAACCAAACCAAACCAAATATCGATTTGTTTAATCGGTTTGGTTCAAATTGCGATTTGATTTGGTTTTTAAACCATAACCATGAGCATCCCTACCAGTCACTATTAATTAAACTATATAATAAGGGTGAGTCCAACAGGGACAATAAAGGGTAAAACAATCAATAGCTTTAAAAGCAGTACTTTTACGTAGGGGTGTACATGGATCGGGTTGGTTCAGGTTTTTCAAATATCAAATCAAACCATATGTGTTGGATTTCTAAATTTATAAACCAAACCAAATCAATAAACTCGGGTTTTCAACCTCGGATTTTTTTGGATCTTTAGATTTTTCCGGTAAAGTATTGATACAAACATATAATTAACTAGTGCTTCAAATATTTCTTTAGTCTTACCAAAATATAATGATCTAAGGTGTTTTTTTAAGAAAATGACACAAAATATGATGAGTGACGACACTAAAATATTCAACAAAAAATAATAATGAAATCGCATAAAATAAATATTGCAAATAAATAAGTCAAAATGAAAATGACCATAATTTAAAAGTACTAAATCATACTAAAATAAGTTTAATAAGTATCAATTGCAAGATAAACATTAAGAAAACGAAAATTAGGTTATGTATTTTAAATAATTTTCTATACCAATGTAAAAGTAAAGAACAAAAAATCAATATTATTGTCATTTTTAGTGTTGAAATGATTCTTTTTGTTAGCATTAGTATTGATTTGATTTTGATTTGAACTTTATTAGAGCTACTAATATGTATCTATGGACTAACCTTTACTAGATCATTTAAAATTTCAAGTCAAACTTGAAATAACATATTAAAAGATAAAAACTATGAAAAAGTATAACAAACATTTATAAATTATATTAAAGTAAATACTTTTATGTATAAAATAAGTTTAAAAAATTATATATATAATGTCAGGTTGTTTTGGTCTCGGATTGACTTTTTAAAGTTAAAACCAAATCAACCTAAATATAGTCGAATTTTTTGTCAATACCAAACCAAACCACTAGCCGATTTTTTTTCTTGATTTGTGATTTGGTGCGATTTTCGATTTGATTTTGTTCACCTCTACTTTTTTACATATCCCTACATCTTCATTTCTAAACGCATGTCTCATTCTTTTTCCATTTTTTTGTCGTGAAAGAACTAATATATTAATCCATCTATCCCATTGTATGTGGAACTATTTTCTTTTTAGTCTGTCTCAAAAAGAACGTCACCTTACTATAATCAAAAATAATTTAACTTTAAAATTCTCTTTTTACCGTTAATGAAATGATTTACTTACACAAATATCTAAGAATTATTTTAAACCACAAATTTTAAAAGTCTTCTATTTTTTCTTAAATATCGTGTCAATTCAAAGAGGTTCATATAAAATGAGATGGGGTTGTATTGCTTAACAAAAGATATCTATAGAGGACATATGTGTACATTGCTATCACGACCCAACATATCAGGTTGTGCAAGTGTCTACTCTAACACCTAGATAGGAGAACCCTTATACCCAATTTAAATTAGACCATGAGGAAATAAATAAGAATTTAACTAAACAATCTATTTATATATTGAAGTACTCACAATTCGTCAAATTAGAATACCTTTGTAAAGAAAATACATTGATCCCTCCCCCAAGAAACTACTCTAAATAGGTACAAGAGCTTCTAAAGAAAATAATTTATGAAATAAATAAGATACATCTCCAAAGGAAAGTAGAAGTTATCAGAGATCATCTTTGTCTTCATCTATGAAACATCACTAAATCCTGCAATCAGACTATGTCAAGTGGCACAACAAGAATAGTATCAGTACAAACAACACGTACTGGTAGGCATCATCAATCAACCCGAATCTACCACATAATGTAATGCAATTAGTTAGGAAACATGAACTTGAATAATAAACTAAGACCCTGGATCACGATTTATCATGCTTGATACGACCACGCTTCTTGGAACCCATACATTCTATCTCAAATTATCACACCTTCTTCCGCTGCCAACTCCACCATCTAGGTCACTCTAAGGCTTCCCAAACCTACCATATGCCACCTTATATTAGATAATAACCAACCCTTTTATTGCATAGAAATTTCTCGAATACAAGACCACTACCAACTCTGTTAACCAACATATTAGTCTTTCTCAACCTCTCATGTCAACACCCTAGTCTTTGACCCATTGTAGTAGATCACATGCAAGACTTTTACACGGAATAACCATGCCCGATCCCCGCATTTAAACAATTCACCCGATCTCCGGTCATCAGCCTGATCTAATCACCACAACTAACACAATAGATAAAATGCAATCAACTCACAAGTACAACATAGTCTGGACTCTCAGTCCTCATCCTGAATTGAAATGCACCACTACACACAAATGTAAACAAGTAACTATAGGTTAGTGAAGGAAAACACATATAGCCGCAATCACAATTACATAGACTCTTAATCACAACATCATGAATAAACAATGCATGAATCATTTCCCACAAGATCACAATTGCATATACTCGGACCTCTTATAGAATCCACACACAATTTGTTAGTGTACCAGTGCGTTACTCGAGTCAATCAGTGTTAGAATTCATACCATGTGTGGTATTCAAGTCAACCGTTAGTATTTATGTACCTTCGTGGTATCCGAGCCAACCAACAATCACAAACACGTGCACAATCACAATGAATAATAACACTTGAAATCATAAGTAAAGTAAACAAGTTCATTGCATGAGATTATCAACATGATGTCATTTCATATGTTTTCCCAACATGCATTGCACAAGTGGTACTAAAAAGCACTAGACATGCATAACTACATAAATTGAAAGACATAAAACCATCAATTCGATTCGGTTTTTTCTACTTCGATCTGATTTGTTTCGGTGTTTTAAAACAATTGTTTGATGTGAATGGAAAATAAAATGAGGAAAAGATCAAAGAATACAACACTTTAAATTTTAAAATTATGTTAAAGGATGATGTGTCTCACCATATGAAACACTTATTATGTTAACAACTAAAACACTATATTTGTCTTTGTCAAGAACATTGTGCCTCCAACTACTTGTTGAGAAAAACAAGTATGAAGACGGGTTCATTAACATAACGTACAGCGATAAAAATACGTTTGGGTTCCTCTTGGAAATTAATATTTGAAGTTAACTATTGAATTATAATTTTTTTGATATTTTGATTTGTTCATGAATGATTTAATTGTTAGTTGACTTTTTATTTCGATTTGTCCATGAATCATATATATATATATATATATATATATATATATATTCACACACACTTGAAAGAACATAGAAAAGGTGCTTTTAAATGATTATAATTGAAAGAACATAGAAAATGTGCTTTTAAATGATTAATACATATTGTTGACACCCAATTTTGACCCTCATTTCTTCTAATTTATTGTTTCGAGCTTCTAATTTAATAACGTAACAAATTATCCGTTTTCACAGCTATCCTTTACTACTACGAATATTTATTGCTACTATTGTTATTATCGTTGTCATGTTTCTATAATTACTATTTAAACTATTATCGAAATTACTATTATCATTTTTATACCTCTTTTCCTTAAATAACGAATTTATCGTCATCTTATTTCAAGTTTTATACGTATTTAATTAACTATAAATCCATACTTTTGTATCTATTTTATATTAGCGTAGAGTCGTAATGGTAATATTTTGATTTCATGAATTCTTAATTGTCATCTTACAATATATATATCGTATTGGTTATTAAGTTAGAAGCCCAAAAATATTTAAAAGAAGAAGAAGAGAAACGACCCAAATAAATTTTGCCAAAAGCCCAATAATCTTGACCTACTCAGCCCAAATCCGTCCTAATTTTTAACCTAACAAAAATGAATTTGCAGCCCTTAATTTGGGGTAAAACTTACTTGCATCGGGTATATACACCAATCCAATACATGCACGCCATGTGTTTAAATTTACAGTTCATTTTACTTAATCTTAATTAATCAACATGTGTTTTACTTCAATAAATCACGTAATAATGGAAATTGCATTAGTTTGGTATAAACACCCTGTGCGAATACGTTTTTTTCATTAATTTGTCTCTTTCTCTTCCTCAATCGTCGCTTTCACCCTCTGTAACAACAAAGGAGGAATTTTTGGCTCCATCTTCATTTTTGGACAAAGCTTGACCTCTATGTCGAAAAATCAAAGTTTGTGTGCCTATTTCGAATGATTTCCTGCAGAAATCTGAAGACTTTGACCAAGATTTTCAGATGAACTTTTGAGAAGAGCAATTAAAAGTGAGACCTTCTCATTTCGATTTTTTTACTTTCTTTTTTGCCATTTTTTGCTTAAGAATCTGCTTCATCTCTGCGTGTGTTGTCATATATTGGAAATGGCTTCCAACGTTCAAAATTCAAACGATCCTTTTTCAATCAAAATCCCGCCCAAATTGAAAGAAGACGAACCCTAGCTCTAAATCACCTATAAATACTCGCATTCAGCCCATCTTTAAAAAAAAAAAAACTTTTCCCAGCTGCTCATACTCTCATAAGCACTAATATTTGCTCTAAAATATTTCATCTTTTCACTCGAGTCTTGAGTGTGTTTAAACTCATCTTTGTTCGAGTGTAGACTTGTGATTGAAGTTGGTACTTGTTGCAGACCATAATTTGTACAACAACGTACCCATGGATATAGTTTTGGGTTCATATAGTTTTAATATTAATTTTTCTAGTGAACTGCTCATTAATATTGGGAATACATAGATTAGGCGCATACACTAGATGCACCCATGGATATAGTTTTGGGTTCATATAGCTTAAACATGTTTGGAATTTGAGTTTATCTTATTGTTTAAAATGTGTAGTGTGGATTTGCCTCATTAGTTTGGTTTGAAAATCTTCAATTACAAATGATTGTTTTATCCGATGCTTGCATATTTCTTGTTTTGAATAGTATTTTTGCTTCATGATGCTATTTAATTCTATACCTAACTTATTTTAAAACATTGTTAAAGTTGACATGTCTTACTAATCTCTCCTTATTTTCTCTTGCTTTTACATGAACTTTGGGAGCAAAAATGGAGTTTTGATTTGGGATTCTACCAATTATCGAGTCTCATAGACTCAACATTATCCTCACACCCGCACATGGAGTCTTCACTACATCTTTGACCATTCGAAATTACAAGCAAAACAAGTGGTCGTATCTTGGAGTCACTTATGGCTACTTACATTTTTGCATTATTTGTTTACGTGTTTTTCTTTACATGTTATACTTATTTGTGTGATTTAGATATTTCTAGTTTGGATTCATAATAGTTGACTTAATATAGATGTTTGAATTTGGGTACCTTTAGTTAGAAACAAACATTTATAGTTACTTTAGCTTTTATAAACTTGGCAAATTCTTTTTTTTAAAATACTTCTTTTTGCACCATTTTTAAAGCCACTAAATTTATTAAGTTTTATTCAAACTTGACAATGTCTTTCAAAAAAAAAATTATATATTTTGTTCTAAACACTTTATTTTTCTAAAACTTTTTCTAAAGGGAGCACTTTGTCAATAAATGAGCTAATGTCTATTTTTTGTTTAATTACCTTTTTTTAGCCATGGATTTGTCTAAATTGATCTAAAGAAATTACTCTTTTTCATTCTAATACAATTGCAAAAAGCTTTTAAAAATAAAAAATATTTTCCAACTTGGTTACTCAATTACTTAATCTTTAGCACTCATATCTTTTTTTTAAAATTAATTAACCTAAGTTTGGCCGGTTAATAATTTTCAAACTGATTCTAAAGGATGCATTACCCCTTCCCTTTAGGATAACTAGAACCCTTACCTAGAATCTCATGTTTAGTAGACCTTAAAATGAAGTTAACTTTAGATAATAACTTAATCGTTTTAGGTGTCATAATTCACTGTAATTAATTAGGTGGTGACTTCTTAAGTTAGTTAATAATTTGAAAATCACTAATATGTTGTACACATTTTGACCTCGAGTTAAAATGGGGTATAACACATATCATCATTGAGTTAGTTGTTTTTTAAGATCAAAGTGACCAGATATCATTGAAACATTTCAAAATACATTAAAGTTTAAATATGGGGAGAAAGTGACATTTCTTTAGTAGTAGTATTTTTTACTTCACTCAATTTTGTAAACAAATTTAACCAACAAAATAGAAAAAAATATCAATATAAAAAAGGTCATCAAAATCATCTTTCCTCTTAAGGTTATGACCATAAATGATGGACATCATTTAAGTACAATTTTTCTCTTAAAATATTCATACTTGAAATTTAGTTGTGCATGACACTAATAACGATTACCATAAATATTTCAATAGTTTATCTTTATACGTAATATATATTTCTTAGAATATATTTTTACTCAATTAATATTTGAGTAAGGCTATATATATATATATATATATATATTTCAATAGAATAATTTAATGTTAATATATGAACATGATCTATGGTGAAAAAATATTTCATTTCTTAAAGTTTCTACCTTATCTTTGCGGAATTGTAGTCTTCTCCTTTTTTCTGTTGCGCACATATCATATAGTTATTGTCTAATGAAAGTATCTAGTATCTATTATATTATGGAAGTTGTATCATGATATAAAACATTAAACTTTTTCAATAAAAAAAAATTAATAAAATATAAAGTATTATTTATAGAATCTTTAATTTGATTTTAAGATCATTTTATGATCAATCATTACTTTGTTATCTAATTTTATATAGCTAGCAAGGAGTGTATCTTGCGACATAACATTTTCTTAGATTAAAATGAACACAAAATAATAGGAAATCCATACTTAAAAAATTTTATACTCAATATAAATATACAAAAAGAAAAAAAAATATGAAAACACAATTCATAGCCAATGAAAGAAGGAAGACGAAAATATATGTTCATGCTATATTCACTCTTGTGCTCCATTTGATTGAAATCTCTTGTCACCAATACTTTACTTTCTCCGTTCATTTTTACTTACATATCTATTAAAAATTAGTATTAATTATCATGGTTATATTATCACATTATTAGTAAAAGTGAAAATCTATTTTTGAAATAGTGGACTTAACATTTCAATGGGCTACGTTGATGCCCGCTATTTTAGAAAGATTAGGAAGAAACTCCTTCGCTTGAGGGTAAAAGAATAAAAAATGGTAAAACAAAGAAGATCATGTGCTTTTTTTATATTTGTTTATTATTATTGTCTCTACCACAACTTGATCTATTAATTTTACTAGAAAAAATAATTCACAATGTGTGTATTCGTCATTGTACACTCGTTATGTGAACACTAATTATTAAATTTTCTCTTGAATGAAAATACAAAAGAAATTAATTGAAGAAACAAAACAAGAAAAAGAAATGAAAATTTTCGCGCACTATATATTAAAGTTTTTTGTGTGAAACAAAGTGCACAGTTAATTGCACATTTGTTTTTCTTATTTAATAGAGAGCCAATACCAAATTTTTCATGCTAAGAACTTCGGCGAACCATATCAATGGATTGCGGATGAATCATTTATGAAAATTGTAAACTATGTCAAATTGTCGTAGAAAAGAGATAGAATTTATAAGAAGTGAATGGTTGTGATTTATGACCGAAGAAACATGAAGGTTGAAATTGTTGTAACTATTCGTAGTAAATAAGTTTTTTTTTTAATAAATAAAATATGTAGATTAATTAAAAGGGTATTAATGTTTGAAAGTGATATAAATGATATTGAAGTATGTATGTGATGAAAATCGTAAGAGGAAAATATGAGTGTGAATTGATGAATGATTTTCTACAATGTATTCACCAACTCTTTCTCAAGTGGTACCTCAAATTTCATTGAATTTTGAACTTAATCAACTGTTGCAAATAACATTTGAGAACTTTTAAGAAGAAGAAGAGTAAAAAACGTAGATTAAAAGTGAGAGGAAATCCCTCTATTTATAGCTAAGAAATAGTAATATGAATAGGTATCTTATCAGAAAAGTCACAACCTTTCGAAAAAGTCACTGCTCATCAGAAAGTCACGACCCTTTGAAAAAATCACAACTCATTGGAAAAGGCACAACCCTTTGGAAAAGACAACCCTTTGAAAAATCATAACCCTTCAAAAAAAAGTCGGAACTCATCGAAAATGACACAACCCCTCAAAAAAGTCACAATCCATTAATGTGAAAAGGTATCTACTTTTAATATAATTTAATAAATAAAATAAATTGAGTATTTTTAATTGGAGTACTATAGTAATTTAACATTTAAGTTTGAGAGTTCATGCTTTTAAGGTAGTAAAGATAGATAGATAGATAGATAGATCTAGATATATACATTTTTTTTAAATAAAAGTTCGATTCATCGATGCACCGAAGTTCTAAGACCATTATACTGAACACTGAATCGAAGATTCGAACTTTTGAAAAATAACACCGACATCAAACCGATAAACCAAAGAGCCGAATTAGTTTGATTTGATTCAATTTTCCGATATTTATACCTACTCCTATATACAATATGTATTATAAGTGGGTGTATATTCAAATAAAATATTGTTATTGAATTTAGACATTCAAGTACTATTTAAATTAGCTTATGTTTTCGAAATATATTGTGTATGTTCTAGAATAACAATTGTTGAATTCATAACAACACATGATATTGAATTCAAAATATATTACAATTGTCGTTATAATTTAATAATAGCTTTGATATAACTTTAATATAATTTTCAAATCTTCAAAATTTCAATCAAATTCCAAAAAAAAAAGTTAAGTTTCACCTTCTACATTGATGAGTTTACCAAATATGCATCTGAATTTGAATCAAAATTCCTCAAAATTGAAAAGTAAGAACCCTAATTGAAGAATGCAACAACCATTTGAGAATAAAATTCTTTGGATGAAAATTGCAGAGAACAAAATATTTAAATGATATTAAATGTTATAGCTACTGTTTTGGAAGATTGTGATTCGCCAATCATAGTTTCTTAAATCATGTTATTTGTTTAATTTGTATATTCACTCAAAATTGTATAATTCACCTGATTGTATAAATCAGAATTTTATGTAAATTCAATTTCTAATTGTATAAATTCCTGATGTGTATATGCTTACCCTAATAAAAATTATTGTTATGCTTTAAAAAAAATTATATTAATATAAATAAGAAATATTTTCTTAATATAGAATACCAAAGTGATTTTCGCATCAAAAATTTGCTATCCACTAAACTACGACCTTGTGCTATCAACCTAAAGATGTGGCTGGTCACATACATATAGCCTACCAGCAAGTGATATGACATTTTTATAAATCAAACCATGCTCACCAATTCATGTAATTTATATAAATCGTTAGTGCAAGTAGAAGACCACAATCAAATAGCAAAACAATTTAAGTTCACAACCCCAGTATCCCAGATATTTCCAATCAAATATGTATAGCACTAATTTGAAGCCGGAAACGAAGCCTAATATCTATCTAAAACGAATGCAGCATGACAGACGTCTACTCAACCCATTTCCAAGAGCACGCTAATGTGATCTCTACTAGAAGAGTAATGAATGACATTATATTACATTGAAGGAGGTATTAAGTCAGTGAACATCAGGCTTACACTATTTCTGTTACCACCCAAGTACCAGCTAGACAAAAAGATGCACATAGATGGCTGCCCCAGAAACTGAACAAAAAATGATAGAATAATTCTATATATTCATAATCCAAAAAGTGATTTTTCACAATTAGAGCCTTTGTCATTCCCTCCTTCCAGCTACGGAAATGTTCTGCTGAATCTTGTCATCTTCAAAATCCTGCCAAATCCCATTCTAATCGTCTCCTAAATGTTCTCTATCATCTTTCACAACTTTATGCTTTTTTTTCTCATTCTTGCCAGTCGAATCCCTATAAATCAAGGTACAAAATTAGTCATAATGCACCATGATATCTACACAAAAATACAATACCTACGGGGAAAATTACAGTAATTAGCTAAGTCTACTTTAGTTTCAAGTCAATATACAATATAGACTAATCTTATTTTCTACTTGTGTCTACTTTCTTAATATTGTGACACTTCTTGGTAAAATTCCTGGCTCTGCCACTAATTGTCACAGTGGGTGATCATTGAAATCTAAAAGTAATTGCAAATAATTATAGCTTGGAAGCAAGACAACATTTTTTATTCTGTGAGCAAGAACTAAAACTCCACTGTTATACCCATGAAACTGAAGATATAGTTCTTCCCGCAAAAGTTTAAAGCCATGTAATGAATAACAAAGAACAGAACCTAAATTTAACTTAGAAATCAGAATGTGGTTGACAGGGCATTTTGATTTCATGATATGAACTCACTTGAGAAACTATCCAGCTGCTGGATGGTTGGCCAGCCCATACTTGAAAAGTTCAGCACCAAGAAATAATATTTACATGTAGATTACTTGCTATAGAATCATAATGAAAAGTACGGAATCACAAAATATGCGAAAAGTTCACAGGAACAGGGTTATTAGAGGTGAATAGAGACAAAGCAAGAAGCTAGAGTTGATGAGACCTACTTTGAAAGTCCTTCCAATTTATTTAGAGCTTGTCTCACTGCACAAATGCTCATTTTCTTCACCTGTCACAATTAAGCAACCACCAAGAAAACCTCAACACACAAAAAATACAAAATTCTCCAAAGACCTTCCACATTTTTTTGAGAAAAGAAATGCTACACTTAAACCAATAAGCCAAGCAGCTTACTATCCAAAGACATCCCACATGAACAAATAAAAACAGATCAAAACAATTTTTCCATAATTATATGGCCATATGTCAACGAACAATTAATGATAAGATTACTGCTATATTCATCTGGTTCACACCTTCTCCTCAAATGCAGGATTCAACTCATTGTCACTTTTTAACGGTATAAAACATCCAAATTCTGGAAAGCTAAAGAAAGCCAAACTACCATAATCATCCCTTCAAAAAAACACCAATGACCACATAACCAAACTACAATAATCATCCCTTCAAAAAAATACTATAAGCACTCCTGAACAAATAGAAGCAAAGAACCCAAACTCCTTATCTAATTAGACATACCTCCAACTTGTCCTCCTTGGCTCTGTGATTTTGGGGAAGAGTGCGGAACTCTTCAGTCAGACGGATGCACTCATGAAGATTTTCGGGAGACACAAAGTCAAGAGCAACCTTAATACAGGACTGTTACACAAAGATGAAAGTACTTTTAAGTCAACATCAAGTTTTTAAACTTCCTACACAGTGTCAGTCCAAGTATCCAACAGCATAGGGAAGTAAATACTACCGACCAGACAAAGACAGTAAATGTATTAAAGAATTTCACTCAGATAAAGATAAAAACAACCAATCAAGTTGCAGATCAAGATCAGGAGAAACTACTAAACAGAAGTCATACTTTGTTAATGAATGATGAGCATACCCAGCATTTTGAAAAGAATACAAATGCAGCTAGAAAGAGTACTGATAAATGTTGCTAATATAGAGCACCACATTGTTAAAGGTGAAAAGCATATGAAGAGCACCACATAAATTTACAAGTGATTGCCAAAGCAAACCAACTTCATATGAAGAATACTTTAAGGCTGAAGCTTTAATCATATCATTGTAGCAAGTAGTAACTACAAACAAAGTATATGAAAGTTAGTAACTACTACAAAGTATATGAAAGTTAGTAACTACAAAGTATATGAAACCAATAAATGTCAGAGTAACGAGAATACTTGTCTATAAGAGATGGTTGATTGCTTCATTCTCAAATAGAGAATAAAAACTTTAACAAAGAAGTGATAATCATGATTCTACAATTGAGAATTCAACGAGAGGAGTTCTAAAGCTTGCAATCTACAACTTAAAACTCAAGAAATAAGAGTTGGAAGAGTATGGTCCTACAATTGAGAACTCGAGAAAAAAGTAATGGAGTTTGTAGTCCTATAACTAATAACTCGAACTATATTATGGGGTTTTTCAACAAGTGAGAACTCAAGGTTTGTGGTTCTATAGCTGATAACTCGAGGAAAGAGAACTTGAATTTGTGCTTTTACAACTAAGAACTAAAGGATTTTGTCCTTGAGTTCAAACTCAAGCACATTTTGTTGGAATTTCATTTTAAAATTTTTAACTCAAGCACTATGAGCATAAGTTTCTCCGTATTTTCACTCAGGGTATTATTGTCCATATTTTATGTTCCCCTTAAAAAGTGGTTATTTCTCAATTACATTTCAAATGGTGGTCAAGTATTAATATATTAGGGGCGGGCTTTCGGTTTTTTGGTTTTCAGTTCCTCACCAGTGCATTATCGAACCAAAATTAGTTCAATCCAATTTAGTTTTTTCTAATTCGATTCTTTTAGAAGATTTGGTAAGAAAGTGCGCCCCGATATTTTTAATGTGAAGTACAAGTGTACTAACTCAGAGGTAACCTAATCAAACCTAGTTCACTAAGCATTTTCTTGAGGTTGATTACGCCTTTGTATAGCATTAAAAATAAAAAAACCTAAACAATGAAGTGCTCTGGCTCTCCACTAAAGGTTAGAGGTACAAGAAGCACATCTTTGGCTTTATTCGATAATGTACTTCCAATGTCCATTTGAGGAATAAAGTAATCATAGGCAGCACAAGCTGATCCTGCACTAGTAGTATAGTAATTATAATCCACTCCCCGCCCCCAACAAGAATTTGCAGATCCTGTTGTTCGACAAAATGCATGAACCATTCCCCCCAATGATCCCCTTTATACACAAATATTATGTATACAAGATTATCTTGAACACCCAAAAAAGAAAAAAGAAGTTCCTAAAAGTCTGGACATGAGAAGTGATAAAAATTCTTTGATGAAAGTAGTAGATATTGATTTCACGAGGAAAAGGTTGCTTGTTGATGTATACAACAAGTAAAGAGTTTGCCAAACAATTTGCTTCTCTATAAAAAGCATCAAATCTTAGTAGTCATTGATATAAAGTGTTTGCTCTATAAATAATTAGAAAATAGAAGCTTGCCGGGATTAGTTCAAGTGACAGTTTGAGAGACTTGTGACCTAGGTCATAGGTTTGAGCAAAACTATGACCTAAATAGTACTTCTGCTATTGCAATTTATATGGTATTATTTCCTTATTAGTCCATTCCGAAATGAATGTTACATTTCTATACTGCTGATTGTAGAATAAGTGCAACATGCTAAGCAGAGGAAATTTGGTGGGGTGGCTACTTAGGGTTATTATTATATGGTGGGCCAAAAACTGAAAAACCGGACCAGACCATATTAATTTAGTTCTTTGGTTCAATATTTTCTTTAGAACTTTGATATTCAATTTGGTTCTCGGTTTTAGGATCCTGAATCTTTGATTAAAACCAAGCATAAATCAGCCTACACTGATAATCTTTAACAGTATTTCAATAAGTACCTAATTAACCAACATCAACTTGCAAGATTTCTCAATTATATAGCTCACAACCTATTTGCAAATAGACATTGGAGCAAAAGGCATGCCTACTACAACTAAGTCCTAAAGATGTTTTAATGAGTTTTCCTGCACACTATAATTTAATCAAATACTTGAATATACCATCGCAACATCTGCTCATCCTAATACATACCAAGGATACATTAGTATTTAAACATGATAATTTATCCTTCAGACCTTCACAACCTCTAGGGATTGCATAACATATATGTTAGTATAGCTTCAAATATTAACTAGAAATCTTAAATCAAGAGAGGAATATGTGTGTGGGTGTGTGTATGATAGAGAGAGAGAGAGGTTGGCAAGTAACTGCACCTTCAAGTTTCTAACTTGATGAGGACAGCCCGCAGGTATAAAAACTGCATCTCCCAATTTTTGAACAAAGGTCCATGGTTCAACTCCTGTAAAATACATAATAAATATAAAAACTGTCAGTAGGAACAAGTACAGAGTTTTAACTATTGAATAGTGAAAACTTAAGAGCTCATATATGAACACTAACCATACTCTTCCTTAAGCTTCCTTTTGTGATCCTCAGTCAAGTAAAATGTTTGATCATGTATAGGGTGAATAACCTACGTTACAAGACCAAAAAGTTAGCAGTTATAGGAAACATAGCAAAACATTCTTTTTAAAAGAAGTGGGATCAGTGCACAAAGCCTTTAGCTTTAGCAGGGTCCGAAAAAGGGTTGCACCTCAAAGAGTGTGATGTAGACAATCTACCCAATGCAAGAATTAGTGGCTACTTACGCGGCTCAAAACAATGACCTAAGGTGACATGAAAATAACTTTATCATTGTTCCAAGGCTCTCCTCCAAACATAGCAAAACAATAAGCATAAAGAATTAAGTATAAGCGTGTTTTATATTTTTAATAATTGTGCCCCCCCCCCCCCCCCCAAAATTAA
>NW_006238940.1:1794443-1815340 GCF_000226075.1 Solanum tuberosum | reverse complement strand
TTTAATAATTTGCCCCCCCCCCCCTCCCAAAACTTAAAGAGTAAGTTTTAAAGAGTTGTGGTGAGATTAACTATGTTGTATGGAACCAAGTGTTGATTGGTCAATAACTCACATGTTCAAAAGATGAAAATTGCGGAGATGAGAATGTTGGAGTGGATGTATGGGCATACTAAGTGAGATAAGATTAGGAACGAAAATATCCAAGATAAGGTAGGTGAGGCCTCAGTGATGGATAAAATGAGAGGACCAAGCTTGAGCTGATTTAGGCATGCAAAGAGAAGTGTAGATGCCCCAATGAGGAGGTGTTGGGAGGTTGGCAATAGCAGGCATCAGGAGAGATAGAGGCAGGCCAAAGAAGTATTGGGGTGACGCGATTAGACAGGACATGGCACATCTAGAGCTTACAAAGGATATATCTTTTGGATAGGAGGGTTTGGAGGTTGCAAGTCATGGTAGAAGATAAGATGATAGTTGTTTCTCTTGCTTGCACGCTTACCTATTGGATAGAATTGGTGGTAGTACTTGGATCTTCTTTCTTACCGATGGTATTAGCACTATTCTCATAGTTTCTATGTTTTTGTGCTTCGATTAAGCATTAATTTGTTTGTATTACTATCCTTTCTATTATGTATTGTGTTGCTCCCATTGCACATTATTATGTTAATATTACTGATTTTTGTACCTCTTTTTTAGATTGCTTGGACTTGCTTTATTTTAAGTTAAGGATCTATCAGAAACAACCTCTCCATCTCTATGACATAGCGGTAAGGTATGTGTACACTTTATCCTACCTAGAACTGACTTGTGAAATTACACCAAATATGTATTGTTTTTTTAAAACTAATAACCTTACTCTATATATCCACAAGTATACTACAATCAAAAGTGTAGTTCCCCTTCAAGAGTATTACAATTTATCAAAAGCTGAAAACTATATAAGTTGCATATAAACAATCTAGAACATCAAAGATGTCTTCTACTTGAGCTAATAAAAACTATGTACACCAAATGTAAAATAGAGCTAAACACTTCATTTTGAAGTCCTATAATTGTTGTTGTTGTCAACAATTGTGGTGTTGAGCAACCTTTGCATACCTCAATTATTCCATCGAGTACCTACTACCACCCACTAACACATACCAAGTAACTCTAACCACCAATACTTAAGCAAATGAGAACAAACCTTCTAATGTTTTGTCTCCGCTAGGATTTGAACCCTAATCCCTAAGGTTAGTACCCACTTCATCGACCATTAAATCACATCATGGGGTCCCCACTAAAAATGTTCATATTAAAGCTTTTTTTTAGATAAACATATTAAAGCATATATGACCCAGACAAAGGCAATTAATAAATTTTAACCTTGGAAAAAATGAAATGATACACATTCTCTTTTCTTTTTTAATCGTGAAAGAATATACATTTACTACAAAGCCAAGATCAACTAAAAGCATTTTCATCATAAATGTCATAAAGGCTAAAACCAAAATTCACATTGAGGGATTCCAATATCAAAACAATGTCATAAATTGTTTCCTCGCCCAAACATTGAATGATTGAGTTCCAAAACCATCCCACCCCCTCTAATAAAGAATTAGAAGATAAATTGAAAGACTTGGAATTATGGTTTCATCTTGGAAAAATTGATGTCCCATATTGAAAAACCTTGCCCAAAATGTAATATCACATGATGTAAAATGATAGGATGTTGTCTCCAAGGTGAGCAAGCAGACTACTAAGCTGCAAAAACAACATATCAAGTAAAATCCTACAAAGTGGGGTCTAGGGAGGGTAGAATGTACATGACCTTACTTCTACCTCAGAGGTAGAGAGGTGGTTTCCAATAGATCCCTGACCAGACTACTAAGTTGCATATACAAAAAAAAACAAAAGTAATTGCAGTTCAATGTCATGTACAGGTAAATAACACAAGGAATCAGTTAAAAAGGTGATAGAAAGGGGCATGTCTGGGCTGTTGGTTGTAGCACTCTCTTACTCCCTCTGTTTTAATTTGTTCGTCTTACTTTCCTTTTCCATGCGGCACAAAAAGAATGCTTCTTTCCTTTTTGGCAACTCACTTCTAACTTTCCACATGACATGTTTAACACTACAAGATTAAAGGGCACTTTGATACATTTTACACATCTTTAGTTTAAGACCACAAGATTCAATAGTCTTCATTTTTCTTTCTTAAATTTCATGTCAAGCCAAATCTAGACATTGTAGGAGTATTAGATATCTGAAAGAATATTCAGCACATTAATTAAGGAACTTAGTCTCTAACTCTTTGGCTTTCTTGCTGAAACTGCATATTATTTAGGCTCTTTTCATCTAACTACAGGTAATTGTTAATATCTCAAAGTCAAGTTGCAGAGTTCTGGTACATGTGAACAAACGATACAAGATTACCCCCACCCCAGTTTATATATATACACACACACACACACACACACACACACACACACACACACACACACACACACACACACACACACACACACACACACACACACACACACACACACACACACACACACACACACACACACACACACACACACACACACACACACACACACACACACACACACACACACACACACACACACACACACACACACACACACACACACACACACACACACACACACACACACACACACACACACACACACACACACACACACACACACACACACACACACACACACACACACACACACACACACACACATATATATATATATATATAATTTAAAAACCACCTTGAACTTGTCAAAGTAAAAACCATAGCAAGTTTTATTAATACCTGTGGGACCGGGCAACAGTAGATATGTCTGAATTCCTTGAAGTGCTTCAAAAGATATTCCTCTAACTTAGCAACATCTTGCCTTCTAAAGATGTCCCAGAGTGCACCGCCTTCCATATCCTCAAATACTTCATTTTTTTCGAACACTGGGTTATCTTTGCACTCGTCATTTTTATCATTATCAATTTTAATTCCTCCGCTTGCTTCACAATAGCTAGTAGAATTGATTGCACCATTTATTACCATATCAGAACCAGTATCTCCCTCTGGTTCGACACAAGAAGCAGATGGAATAATTGAATGATTGCCGCAATCTGGTTCACAACTCAAGCTTTGAACTTCAAACTGTTCAGTTTTTCCTTCATCTCTTCTGCTACATCTGTCACTGTGCACAGAGTGGTCATCAATCAACTCAGATAATGCTTCATTTTTGCATTTTTTCTCGTCCTCATCCATCTGAAGTTCAGTTTTATCTTGTTCAGCATGTTTTTTTTTCACTTCTTCCATTACTGAAAGCTGGTCAGGCGTCAGGTTTATTGCTTGAGTATGTGTCAACACATTCACCTTCAAAACAATTTTGAAGTAGATATTAGATAAATTTACAGAGGAAACCAAACAACTTAAGAAATCCATCTTTTATTGGTGAACACAATAATCAACAGTTCATTACATGTTCAGGACTTCCATTTTTCGTTTTCTTTTTTGACAGGGAAACATGTAGAACCAGCTTGCCTGCTTCTATTAGCTTAATGAAATCACAGTTACAGAGTTGCAAATAAACTGCATGGCATGAATGTCCACATTCTTCAAGAAATATCCCAACTGTGCCCAAGGGAGAATAGTATGCAAAACAAAATAGAAAATAATACGCATGACAAAAGAATGGATAAAAAGCAAGGTATACCGCATCAGACATATCACAATGCAGCTTAGTCACAGAGTCTCCACGCCCTAGCTCCTGTCGAACTCCATAAGCAATATATGTCTTTGGTCCCATGTCAGGCTTCAACGAATCAGGTGGCAGTTTGACAGCAAGATTTAGGAAGCCATTTTGTGGATTTGTGTACTCCTGAAAAGGCAAGCTTCTAACAAACTCCGCGCCATGACGAGGTAATCGCTCATCGAATAAATCAGATGGAGGCCAATCTTTCAGCTTCAGAATCTGGGGCCAGCCAGCACTATCAGTTCGACCTTCCAAATATCCCTTAAAAAACTGATGGATGTTAACTTCTACCTGTAATCATCCAAGAAATAACAAAATTATCCATCACACCTAGAATCACTTAACAGCAAATAACTAACTTCAGAAATTAAAATGGAGAAAAATCATTGTTAAAACATTGAACATCACTGGCTCCAATAAACCTGAAATTCTACATGGTCTTTGGGAAATCACATTGAGCTATTATTATTATTTTCAAGAAAAGGTGACATGAAAAGTTTGGGTTGATGTCAAAATACAAGAATTAAAAGATAATAACACAAATAAATGAAACAAAAAACGAGAAAGAAAAGCATTGTTAAAACATTGAACATCACTGGCTCCAGTAAACCTGAAATTCTACATGGTCTTTGGGAAATCACATTGAGCTATTATTATTATTTTCAAGAAAAGGTGACATGAATAGTTTGTGTTGATGTCAAAATACAAGAATTAAAAGATAATAACACAAATAAAATGAAACAAAAAAACGAGAAAGAAAAACATTGTTAAAACATTGAACTTCACTGGCTCCAGTAAACCTGAAATTCTACATGGTCTTTTGGGGAAATTCACATTGAGCTATTATTTTCAAGAAAAAGGAGACATGAATAGTTTGGGTTGATTTCAAAATTCAAGAATTAAAAGATAATAACACAAATAAAATGAAACAAAAAAACGAGAAAGAAAACATTGTTAAAACATTGAACATCACTGGCTCCAGTAAACCTGAAATTCTACATGGTCTTTTGGGGAAATTCACATTGAGCTATTATTTTCAAGAAAAAGGAGACATGAATAGTTTGGGTTGATTTCAAAATTCAAGAATTAAAAGATAATAACACAAATAAAATGAAACAAAAACGAGAAAGAAAAACATTGTTAAAACATTGAACATCACTGGCTCCAGTAAACCTAAAATTCCACATGGTCGATGGGAAATCGAATTGAGCTATTATTTTCAAGAAAAGGTGACATGAATAGTTTGTGTTGATGTCAAAATACAAGAATTAAAAGATAATAACACAAATAAAATGAAACAAAAACGAGAAAGAAAACATTGTTAAAACATTGAACATCACTGGCTCCAGTAAACCTGAAATTCTACATGGTCTTTGGGAAATCACATTGAGCTATTATTTTCAAGAAAAGGTGACATGAATTTTGGGTTGATGTCAAAATACAAGAATTAAAAGATAATAACACAAATAAAATGAAACAAAAAACGAGAAAGAAAAACATTGCTAAAACATTGAACATCACTGGCTCCAGTAAACCTAAAATTCCACATGGTCGATGGGAAATCGAATTGAGCTATTATTTTCAAGAAAAAGGAGACATGAATAGTTTGGGTTGATTTCAAAATTCAAGAATTAAAAGATAAAAACATATAAAAAATGAAACAAAAAACACATGCCGCACAAAAAAAATAGAAACACAAAAAAACGCATGTACTGACACAGTTTTCCATTTCTTAAAAACAAATAGTAAAAGATAAAGCATTGGTCTAACAGTTGTACACACTACTTCACTTCTTGGTCTGAAATTGTTGAGATTGCTGCTAGCTGTGCACTACATAGCAAAATGTATTAACAAATTAATGTTTCCCTTCATACTTCTTCAATCCCATTCAAATTGATTTCACTTCTACTCAAAGAACCATGATTTTTATTATCTGACCGAAACATCCTTAATTATTTGAATATCACTTGTAAGTCACCATATATATGTGGCTAGAGGGGTTTTCCACAAGATTTGAAATTAAAAAAAGAACTTCTGATATTATAACAAACATTAATCAAGTTATTCTTCTAAACAGAACTCCAGCTGACAATGTAAATGAACCAGTCTATTGATTTACACAGCCCTTAAAAGAACATACCAGATACAAGCAACATTATCCTCAATTAATAGAATTAGGTACTCGATTAAATGCTTTTTGAAACTAGTTCAACAAAAACAAAATAGAGTAAAAGTAGCTTATCAATAATAAGGTAAGTAACTAAGCAAGGATAAATAATCCAATAGGAACACATTCAAAGAGATACTTGGAACCTACTCCCACTCTACAAATCACAACCATCAAGTTGCTTTAACCTAAACACACTAACAGGATTGAAATCATAGTAATACACACTGTATTAAGTATTATGTTCTTAGATATTGATATAAACTTTAAACTGATAGATACTTCAATCTGTTACTATATAAAGTCTAAGCAAGATTTTAAAAAAAAAACTATTGTACTGCACTTATAGAATAAATATTTGATATTATTCTGAAAGTAAAATGTTGCTAAATTTTAGCTGCAATGTTTAATGGTCTAGACAAACAAAGAACTAAAAAATCCACAACTGATGGCTTTAGGAAGAAGGCCAAAATGGTAAATAAAACTAAGGATTACTAAGACAAGTAGAATTACTTGAAAAGGAGAAAATGTTAATGAATGTGTAACTCGCAAGTATTAAAACTCACCTCACACCAATCTAAGCAATTGATGGCAACGACATCCAAAAGAAGAGGGTGGTTTAAGTTCTTTATCTGGCGACAGGCTCGCCACATAACCATGGGCTCCCAGCTTAACCCTGTCGCAGTCTCAAGCACATTGCGGACAATCACAGGCTCACCTTTCAGCCAGTGACATTGGAAATGCTTCAGATCCTCCTGCTGAAGATCTTTAGCTGCTGGACAGTATAAATAGTTGTCATCACACCCATCATGAGATACTGTTTTACACATTTTGCTTTTCTGGATATCATTTTCATTTACTGAATTCCTACAGCCGCATGGTCCCTGAGAAACTTCAGGCATGCGTTCCAATTCAAATATTTTGGCAATATCTTCAGCTCTTGCCAACAACTCAGAGAGACCTTCTGTCTTGTTCAGCAGACACTTCAGATCTAAAATTCCTTTACCACAACCACCAAACTTCTGTGGTGGACAAGGGATTCTACCATCTTCATTGGATTTCCATTCACCAGCAGGACTACCAAAATTATCTTGCAGATGCCCTCCATTATCCCCAGGCTCCATTTCAAATGCAAACCTGGCATCATCCACTGAATCATTTTCAACCATCTTCTTGGAAGATTTAGACCTTCTTGAAGTTCGGGTATCTGATACAGAACCACACCTCACATCACCATGCAAATAACCAACCCCCTTGTCAACGAATTCCACGATGACTTCTTCATCGCCTCCCTTAAGGTGACCATCTCTAAGCTCCCGGCAACAAGTAAGGCATAGATCATAGGAACAGCTAGAACAGTTCCTGTGAAAATCAAAAATGGATGTTTTGCAGTTGTTGCTGCACAAAAGATTGCCCAATTTAGCTAATTTGAACATCATTCTAAAGGACTGGCATGGAAAGAAGAGGCTCTTCATGCTCACCAGTACATTCTCTCATTCTTCTGACACTTCGCCTTCTTCAGTTCTAACTCTGACACTGATAACCCTGCCCAGATGTAAAGGAAATTCTAGTTACAACAGGTAGCAAGTGAAGATGCATTAGGCATCCAGTTTTTCCTGGAAGAAGCTAGTATCTCCCTACCTACTACATGAAACTATGTTTTCTTATCTGGGAAATAGCAAGTACATTAAAACATTCCCTGTTCGACAATTCAAACTCAACACTGCAGATATATGGAAAATGGCTATGTTGTTATCTTTTCTAACTGTGCAATAGATATTACCTAACCAGATTTTAAAATGCACACTTACAGTTGCCCACATGAAAAAAATATGGCATATCAACTGAAAAATATAAACAATTGTTGTGGCATCAATTCTAAACAAGATAATAGAACCTTGAATCTTAGCTTCAATCTCCTTCTCCATCACTTGCTCTGAACTAAATCTTCTCAGGAAAGGCAAAAGTTTTTGCAAAATGTATTTAGAATATTCAAACTTCTCTTCTTCGCTTACCTCACATTGTGAGTCCTTCAAAAACTGCAATAAGATTTAACATAAGAGCATATCGCATAGTGATAACTTGTAAAATAAGACTGTAACTTAATTATAGTGGGACAGCAAAAGAATCCAACCCTTATTGGCCCATCCAAACGCAAGCATGCTTTGCAATTACAGTTTTGGAGACAAACAGGACAAGATTCTGCAAAAGCTTCCTCAGGCATTCCAGGGTACCTATTATTGATCATAAAGGGAAATGCGCTCATGAGAAAAACTACATGATTGAATGATAACTTGTGTTGAAGTTGACAATATTAAACAAAATTGCTTAAACATATAAAGCTTCGAGTTGTTAAAATATTCATCATGCTTTGCATCATATCAGTTGTGACAATATAAATATATCATCAAGAGACAAACTGCTCAAATAAAGCCACAAGAAGCAGAGTATTATGTCTTTACATGTCCAACTTACAATTAAAATCTCATACAAGTTATTCGGACAAATAAACACAACCAAGTAAAAGTTTCCAGTACCATGTGGTTATGCAAGGAATGCAGTATCGCTTTGTTTTACAGCTGGTGCAGCGAACAACCCTTCCTTTGTCATTCCTCTGGCACTGATGACACATATTTGATACAATCTCATTACCCTGCCCATGTTTTGAATTTCAGAATGAAGGTCGTTTGGGGTTAGTAAAGAAGAAATTAAATGATAAAATTTTCAAATAAAGCAAGATTTTTTTTACATTCTCATCCTTCCTCTTTCTAGCACGGGGATTTGATGCATTATCTTTGCTTTGCCTTCCAGGTTCTGATCCTTCCACTTTGTCTTCTTCCTCAGCCCTATGTTTTTTACTCCCATTACCCTCCTCCTCTCTACTATCAGAATCTCCACCATTCTCTTTCGAACTCATTATTCCACGTTTTTTACTTGCAATTTTCTCACCACTATCAACATTCTCTTCTTCTGTTTTCACGCCACTCTTCCTGCCTTGACCCCTTCTTTTCTTACTAGTACTACGGTCTTCTGCATCCCATTCATTCATTTGTTGAGTATATTCACTTAACTTCTCAATAGCTTTTTTACATGACGACCTCATTGGCCTATGAGTAGTACTCACTGTATCAGAATCAATCTTTTCCTCTTCTCTCTTGCTATCAATTTGGTCTTCTTTTTCATTGACATCATTCTTTTTCCTACCAAGATTCCTGCTTTTCTTAATACAAGCCTGTTTTCCTGCAGATTCCTCCAATTTTTGTTTTCCCTTATTTTTGTGGGGTGGTCTCCCCCTTTTCTTTTTTGGTTTAACAACCTCAGTCAAAACTATCTCTTCTTCTACTTTAAGATCCTCCAAAGATTGAAACTTTACCTGAATAACCCCCTTCTTCTCAACAGTAGTTTCCTCCAAAGATTGAAATTTGACCTGAATATCGTCCTTCTTCACCATAGTTTCCTCGAAAGAATCAAAGTTTACCTTCTTGTCAATACTTTCCTCCATAATACCCAAATCGCAGTTTCTCAAAATCCCTTTTCCTCCTTGTACTACTAACTACAATACAATCCTCCCTTTTTTCTGAAATCGACGTTTTGGCCCGCTCCCCAAAAGAAAAAAGGAGTAAGTAGTACCTACCTATCCTTTTTTCTCAAACCTGATTAGTATGTATTGGGGGGGTTAGGGTTTTGGTAAGATTGAAAAAACTGTGGGTGGAGGGAGAGATATATTTAGGGGGGAAAGTTTCGAAAAGTCCCGCCTTACACGCTATGCTAATTTACAGGATTTCGTCTGACAAGTTCTATCTAGATCACTGTGCCATATTCGGGTATTCTTTTTTGTTTTCAACTTGCTACTACTACTTCTATCTAATCTAATAAAAACAGAGGCATGTCTCTGCTGACGCACCCACTAATTACATCATATTTTGACGGTTTTCTAAATTATTAGGAGTAGTATACTACTACTAATTTTTCTTACAACTCACCGATATATAAGCTATTTTCGCCGTTGCTTTTTACTTATCATTTTTCCTTATTATTTTTGACAAATTAAAAAAAAATCATTTTTTTAATTATTATACCCTTAATTTATAAATATCAAATTAATAGTAGTAAAGATATTTAGAATCCTATTAATAAGGATAAAATGGAAAACTCATTATAGCAATCAATATTTTTTTAATAGGTGTATCAGATCAAAATTTGACAAGTAAAAAGGGACAGAGTGAGTATCATATATACAATTTATGTATGCATAACTCTTAACCAAATTCATATTGATTTAGTTTCGAAATAATTAGGATTATTTATTAATAATAATATTTATACAAGATAAATAAAGTTATAATATATCTGATAAAAGTGGAGTTATGTATCCAAATGTTAAGAGAGAATGAAAAAAATATTTTTAATGCCATTCTGAAAATGGTAAAAATATCTCAAAAGTGAGAAATATCATAATGTAAATTGCTTCAAAATTTGTTTCTAAATTCTCGAGAAATAAAATGACAACTAAACATTCGAAAACTTACCAACCAAACATTGTATAAAAGTAATACGTGAATAATTTTATCCTATTTACAAACTGAACATGGTATAAAATTTATATATGAATAATGAAAGTTATTCATGTATTAGCTTTGTGTTTATCCCATAACCAAATGGCCCCTAATTAAATCATATCTTAAAATTTTCTTAAATTATAATAATTTTGAATTTTTTAAAACTTGTGGATACATTGCTCATTCGTCTAACACATAGCAGATGATACTTTAGTTATTTACTCCCACTGTCCCTTTTTACCTGTTCAATTTATTCTTTTTATTTGTCATTTTTGACAAATTAAGAAATGACAATTTGTTTTTTTACTTATTATACCTTCAATTTATTAACTTTAAGTTAATATTTTTTGAAAAATGTAGTGAGTAAAGATATTTGGAATCTTATCAATTAATAGGGGTAAAATGATAAACTCACTAGAGCAATCAATATTTTTTTATTAGGTGTACCAAGTAAAAAGGGACAAAGAGAGTATCAGATATATAAGTTATGTATCATATGCATAACTATAAATCAAATTCATACTGATTTAGACTTGAAATAATTGGGTTAGGTATCAACAATAATATTTGTACCAAATACATTGTATACAAACAAAGTTGTAATGTATCTGATAGAAGTAGAGTATCTAAATGTTAAGCGAGAGAAGGAAAAAAAGATTTTTATAATTAATTTAAATGATTGAAATTTTTAAAACTTATATTATTTTAAGTCATGTAATTATGTAATTTTTCCTAATTTAATATAACCCCAACATTAATTCAATTTCGCTCTTGAAGATGGTAAAAATAAAAAATCAAAATTGTAATGTTATTTCTGAAAATGGTAAAAATATCTCAAAAGTGAGAAACATCATAATGTAAATTGCTTCAGAATTTGTTTCTATTTCTCGAGAAATAAAATGACAAGTACATAAACATAACCAACTGGCTCCTTTTTTAGAAAAAAAAACAATTTAAGTACGAAGCAAGTTCACAAAACAAATTACAAAAAATCACAAAGATACTTGAGTTTGGATTCACTTATTTCAGTAGTTTTTGGCTTTTAAGACTTTTGTTTTTGAATGTTTTTGGAAAAGACAAAAGATACTTTTAAGTATCTTTTTTAGGTGGAAAAATTATAAAAATAAACTAAAATCCAAAAGTTGGATAGTCCCAACTTAAGAGTCGTTGAATTGGCTTTTCTAAAGTGGCTTATAAGCTTAAAGCTATAAGGAGTCGTTTGGTACAAAGATGTATAATACAGGGATTACTAACGCATGAATTAGTAGTGCAGGGATTAGTAATGTAGAGTTTAGTAATGCAATAATTTGTTTTTATCAAGTGCTTGGTTCATTGTTTCCCACCTAACCTTATGTTTGGTTTAAAACTCTAGAAAAAGTTTTGTTCCTATTATACCCTTGAGTTATTATGAGATTTTATATTTCATTTAACTAGTCAAGTTAAATACTAAAATATAAAAAAAAAATTATTATTATTATTATTGAGGTGTGATATGTCACTATAGACATCATTGATAGCACGGTATATTTCTAATTTTTTGTTGGTCAAATATACATTAAACTTAACATAGATTTAAGGCTACTTAAATTGTTCAAATACACGAAGCTTTTTTTAAAAAAAAAAACAAATAGTTCAAGTGGTCAATGGACGAACTACATTTAAAAAAAAATGAAACTAAATCAACCTAATATAACAAATCAAACACGGAGAAAAAAATATTAGTTTGTGAAATCATCAAATTACATGGAACAAATTTGGAGAATTAAAGAATATTTATAAATATTCTCATATAAATAAATAAAAATGAACATTAAATTACAAAAAAAATAATTAGGAAAAAATATTTGATGATAGTTTAGTCATTTGGGGGTCTTATCCAAGGATTGTTAAACCTTGGATTAGTTATCCCTCCCTTTTCTAGGGATAAAATAAGACCTTGTATGAGGTATAACTAATCCATGGATTAGGTTAAATAAAGTAACCAAACAATGTTTTTGTTGGACTAAATTTTAATCCATGGACTATTTTGATTAATACCTCCTAATTCAAACGGGTCCATTTGAATTAGCTTATTTTTAGGTGTTTTTTATTTTTAAACACTTCTTTAGTTTTGGAGGTTTTTGAAAAAGTTAAAAAGTGTTTTCAAGCACTCACTTTTAGTCAAAAATCAAAAGTAGGGTATCCTTTACTTATGACTTTTTTTCCAATTATAAGTTACTTTTAATAAGTTCATCCAAACAGAAGTGGAAACACCCAATTTTTGGTCATTGGCTCCTTTTTTTACTTATTTAGCCTAAAAAGTGCTTAACAACAATCATTATGTTTTTCAAGCATTTTTAAAACTAAAAAGAGCTTAAAAGTCTAAAGTTACTTAAAATAAAAGTCAATTCAAACACTCGTTTGTGGCTTTTAACTTTTAGGTTATAAACTACTTTAGAAGTTTCAATCCAAACACCTCCTTTATGCTCCAACTACTTTAGTTTTCTTAGGTGCAAGGTCATGTCATAACCTGAAACTATCCTTAGTCGTAACACGGTGCTTAGAGTCACAGTGACTTCAAGCTAATCTTTGATACTGGCATAGTCATGAGCAACCAAATATGACCATGTAAACGAACTAAAATGACTGAGTGGAATCATAATTATGGAACACTAGTTTAATATATTCCTGAACAAAGTCTTGTATACAACAAATGTAATCTAAAGAGAATCAGGAATGAAATACACTAAATACAACAATTGTTACTGACTCTCTATAAAGCCTCTGCCTTCAGCTCGAACATGATTCCTTATCCACTTAATTAATACATGTGAATTAGAAATAAAATACCAGAACTACAATCTGACTTGAGTGTTTGAAATAAGAAAACTAATCATTTGCTGACTTGAAGCTGCGATCCGACTTAGACCTAAATTTACATCACATGAAGTAGTTAAAGAGGTATGCAATCAGTACTTTGTATGTACTGAGTATGTGAGATATGCATGATAATATATAAAGCTGGACAAGATGAATTGGAGATGCTAAACTGAATATGAAACTAAAACACATGAACTAATGCAATGACCAAGTAGTAAAACATGCACCTGATAGATACTAAAACTAAAATAACTGAATTCAAGGTCAAAATAATAATCTAAAAGACTAAACTGTGGGAGATACTAAAAACGACATAAACCATGTGAGCTACTACATGGAGTTCAGTAAATTACTCCTACATTGAAAAAAAAGAGTTAACTTGCCAAGGTGGGGATCATTATATCTGAGATAAGATGGATCCACTAGCTAAAGTTCATAAAGACTAATCATACGGTGTCACGTAGTTCTGGGACTTAGAAATTGCTACTAAAGGTCCAAGGACGCTAAGCGAAAATCTTCATCCTAAAATCTCACTCGGTGTTAAGTATTCTCCCAACGAAAACATGTATAAATCTTAAAACAGTGTATTCTGATACTATTGAATCATACTAATAACTGGTAAATACTGAGTAGCTCGTAAATCATGATAACTGAACATAATTAGAAAGATACTGTAACACCTCGGTATTTGAAAGAACTAAATTGGAAATAGCAAAATCTGAAATTTTGCAAGTTAAGCTTATGATATGACTTTTGGGTCAAATTCAAATGGTCATAACTTTCAGTACATGATGAGTTAGGTAGCCTATAAGATATCAAATGAAAGGTCTTGGAATCCTCTTTCCAACGCCACTAAATTTGTTAATTTTAGAGCTCGTATGAGGGAGATATGATTGTTTGAAGTTGGGCTGTTCAATTAAGAAAAATTACACGGATTTAAGAGGGGTATTTTGGTCTTTCCTTACCCAATCAAGTTAATTCATTTTTAGTAATTAGGGGTCTAAACTGATTTGGTTCAGTTTTCCCAAACCAATATACACCTAGGTTTTTGAGAATAGTTCAAGAAGAGGAGAAAGGAGAAAATTCAAGGCGTTCTTGGAAGTTTCTTGCGGAATCGAGAATCATTTCGCCAAGGGTTGATCCCTAAAGAGGTATGTGAGTTCACTTAGCATTGGGTTCATTCATCCACGCACCAATCATGTTAATTTTAGCGTAATTTCGTCCTAAAAAGTTGAAGGTTTGATGTTTTTGATTAGTGTTCTTGAATTTACTTTCGTTCTTGAATTAGGATGGGATTGATGAGTTCTTGAGATAATCTATCAATTTTAAGAGTTGTTTTGGGTAGATTCTTGTGTTCATGTATTGGGTAACTGAATCTAAAGAGAAATTGAGAAAACGAATTGATATTAGTCGAATTGAGATCAGAAAACGAGTTGAAAAATTCGTCAGGTTGACCTGGGGAGGGGCTGGGGCAGCGCGCCAACAGTGCGCCAGAATCCAGTCTCTGAACTTCAGGGGCTGGTGCCCCGCGCTAGTAGTGCGCCCGGGACGTCTGCCCCCACCCTTTTCCCATCGTTTTACCCTTCTAAGTTCTCCTAAAGTGTACCTTCATTCCCTATTGATTCTAACTACTCTAAACAACTTCTAAACATCTAGAAATCATTCATAAACATGAATCATAACCTTGAATCCATAATCCAAATTCAAGGTAGAGTTAAGAGTCAAGTCTTGAGAGTTCTTCGAGTCATTTTAAGAGGTCGTTTGCAATTGTTTTACAACTTGTTTAAAATGACTTGAACACAGAGTTGAGAAGACTAGAGTGAGTTCATTTTCTTTAAAATGATATATGGGAACTAAGTATTCCCAAGAGTAAATGTTTTCACATCTAAACAAGAGAGGAAACACTGATTTCTAAAAGAGCTTTTGAGCTAGTTTTTGAGTATCATCTCTTTTAAGAGAAAGATTTTGAGTAATAATCTCAAACCACGGAGAAGTTATATTTTTAAACTTATGAGTTAGTTACATCTTGGGAGTAGTATTGAGTAACGATTTGGGGACGAGTTCAGATAACTCAAAGTCTCCATAAACCGTGTAGCCAACATGGGTAGAAAATGTCATACTTTTTAGATGATTCCTTAATGCTTTTAGCATAGACTAGTGGATCCACTTAGTAGTAGATTCTATACCCCGGGAAAGTATAGGACGGCCCTGGCAATATGAGGCAAGACGTTGTATCAACACATAGCTCATAGTGATGGTTGTCGGTTAGAGAATCTCCCACAGAGTTACTTGTATTTTCATATACAAAACTAAGTTACTATTGTATTTTTTCAGTACACTGAGTTGTTATCTACATGTTTTAAAGCTTTTCTTTATACTACATGTTTATTTCTGCTTTATATTGACAAGAGTTGAGTTGAGTTGAGAAGAGGTAAGTTTCTTCAATTCCATTTTCAAGCTTATGTCTTGTTTTAGAATTCCCCTGGCATACTCGTACATTTCATGTACTGACGCCATTTGACGTGTATCTTTTATGATGCAGATACAGGTAACCAGGATCAGCATCCAACGCTTCGTTGATTCAGTTGAGCTTCAGAGTGGTTTGTGAGCCTCCTTGCTTCTGGAGGATCCTTTTTATCATTGTTTGTCATTCCAGTTTTGTTAGGATGATCGGGGGTCTTGTCCCGACATTCCTCTTAGTATTTAGAGGCTTCATAGATGGTTAGACATTATTAGTTCAATAATCTTGTTCATTTAAGTTGTTTTGATGTTTGACACTTGAGTTGCCTCATTGGCCAGTTGAATGTTTCCTTTACAACATTCTAAGTTTATT
Organism: Solanum tuberosum; assembly: GCF_000226075.1. Classification (NCBI taxonomy): domain Eukaryota; kingdom Viridiplantae; phylum Streptophyta; class Magnoliopsida; order Solanales; family Solanaceae; genus Solanum; species Solanum tuberosum. The sequence continues at coordinate 1,799,170 of NW_006238940.1, read as the reverse complement.
TCATGAGTTTATCTTTGTTGAGTAAAGTCTTCCGCTGAGTAGTAAGCCAGATCAAGGTTTCACTTGGGGCCAACAATGGTTCTCGAGTGCCGGCCACACCCAGGGTGTAGGCTCGAAGAGTGACAAATACTTTATCTAAAAGCAACTAAATCATGATATTTAAAAATTTACTGAGATATACTTTATCTAAAAGCATCATAATTCATGAAATCTGATATTTTGAGACATACATTTTAAATAACATAATTTTGAGTCATAAAATACTTGCATACTATGGGTTCATGAATATCCTTGACAACTTAAGAATTATAATCAATATCATGCAAAATGAAAACTAATCATGAAGAGGAAATTGAATTTCAATAAGAACCCATGAAAATCATAGAAACCCTAGTTCCTAGTTTTGAAGAAATCATAACTTGAAGAAATTGGATTTTCTTTGGGATTCAATGGGTGAAGGGAGACTCATTGATGAGGTTTTCGCATGCATGGAATGAAAAACATTGGTAGAATCGCTAAACTTGAAGCTAAATATAATTTCTTGAACTCTTTCATAAAATAACGCACTTGCAATTAAAGATAATAATACTTTCTTGAAAATCATAAATTTACTTCTTTCATGAAAATAATGAATAAGAAATATTAGGACTAAATTTTCAAATAGCGTTGGCTAAAAAGAGACTCATGTGGTATAATAAGCATGAACCATGAATCAACAGTCACGTCATCATTGATGACATGAAGTATACTGATTTTGATGATAAAATCAAGAATCAATGATATGATAAAGAGTAAAAGCCCTAGCTTTGATCTTACTAACTAAAATTGTAGATGTAGGGCATGAGGAAGAACTAATTTCCTCACTATATATGATAATCTTACATACCTTAAATGCTCCATGAATCTTGAAAAAGAATCCTAACTTGAAGGAGAACGATCAAGAAATCATTTTTTGAGATTCTTGAATTAGTTTCTTGAAAATCCTATAGTCATGGGTTAAGATTTTTATTAATGATTCATGATTATAAGAAGAAATTTGAGTTAGGAATCCTTGGATAAGGACTTGCCTTGAAGAAGAATCTTGATTTTTTTTAAAAGAATCTTGCTTTGGAAGTCTTATGCTTAGAGTTTTGCCTTGGGGTTTGAGAGAGAAGAGGAGGGGAAATTAAGACATAGAAATCTGATTGTTTAGGACTTTATGGAAGTTAAGAAATTCGTTTTAGGATTTCCATAGGGGTATAAAGACAAAAAATCTTTTTAGTAATTTTTCATCGGTCAAAACGTAACTGCACTGTGCCATGTAAGAAAATGATCATTACTATTTACTTCGAACTCCGACTGACGCAAACTTGATGGCATTGCAAAAGAATACTCATAGACCTTTAATTTGATATGTTATGTGACACCTAATCTTCATATTCTAAGAGATATGATCGTTTAGAGTTGACCTAAATAAAATACGAAACTCAATCGATAAAGAAGCTTTCAACGCAATCTTATGTTAGAGGATTCTTATGACCTTAATTCATCTTCAAATCTCTTCCACGCTAAAGAATTGACCTTTAACACCTATGCACAATTAAAAATCACCCGATACAATCTTATACACATATGAGGAATGATTTGAATCTTAGCTTAGAGATTTTTGGAGTGTTACAGGTCGTATGTTAGATCCATGGACCTTCACATTGATATCTTCTGAGTAATTGCAATCATGAACCTACACAAACGACGAAACAACAATTTGTACAATTTTTTGTCACCCTCTACTGTGTCCACAAATTCTTTTAATACTAAAGCATTAGTTTACTTATGATGAAAAGTGTAGAGTTCGGTAATAATGATAGTAATAAATGCAACATTAGGCATTAGTTCACTCTTTGACTCCAAAAACTATATGAAGACATGTTGTTAACATGAAAATCAAATATAATTACGGTTGTGATTCGTTGAAGGGTATTATGATTGTGATCTAGGTCGTAGTTTGTAATTAGTGATTTGAAACACAGTGTTTTCATCATATTTCTCAATTCTCAATATCTATGCTACCCCTGAGAAAGTTTATTATACTTTAAACATAATTTTAGATTAAACGGTGACTTATTTGGTTTTTTCTATTTTTAATTGTCCTCATAATATCTAAGACGTGATAGAGGTCTTCGTAATGTCATATTCTAAGATTTCACAAAAATTAACAGTTAAATTAGTTAAAGAGCGAAACATCATATTTCACTGAATTATAACAAAAATTCATTCATAAATCCAATTTTTTAAAAATATCTTGCACATCTATAGTTGAGTTATCCCTTTCATCTATTCAAATTTTACAGTACAATATATATAATCAATTTGCTTAATTTAATATGCAAATAGGTTCACCCAAGTATCTAATCTTATTATTATTAATCCATATATAAGAAGTGCCAATTTTTCCTTTGCCAAAAAAATAGAAGAGTAACGTATAATTTATAGGAATCTTTTGTCTATATTGCAAATAGAGAATAAAAATAATAAGAAGATATGACTCATCTTTAGTTACACAACTCATATCTCACATGAAGTAGATATTCGACTCTTCAAATGTATAATAATTTTCTCAAAATAGGTTATTTAGCACATAGATAAAAAATATATTGTTTGATCTTTTCTCGAATCTCACGCATATCGGGAGATTTAGTACATTGAAATGCCATTTTTGAAGTAAGTTAGTACATTTCATCTAAACAATAACAATTCATAAAGTGATACTACTGTTGGGTTATATATACTATGAACTATGTGGTTGAGTTATATTATTACATTTAGATATGTTCAAATTGCACCTCCCAAAAGAAGTATAAAGCGGTAGTTGTTCAAATATAGAACCTAACAAAGATTAGGGTCGATCCCAAAACGAATATGATTTGGACTTAGATAAATTGCTATTATTTGTGCTCTTAGTCGTATTATTTCCGATAGGGGGATTTGTGTAACAAAAGTAATTTTATAGTCGTCACAAGTAGTAAGCAACAAAATATTTTTGAATCAATAAAAGACAAAACTAGGGTTTCGTCATCCCTATAAATTCGTAACTTAGTAAGACCAGATATTAGTAACATTTTCTAGTGTGTAGCATGCAAGATTGGTAAGTAAGTTCACCTAAGTGGTTGGTCCCCTAAATAAGTGAATATCACCATGCAACTTGGTCCGTCTACGTGTGTATGCTTTTGTCACGATTCAAAGTACACCCTAGACGTGACATGACATATAAGACCCTGAGAGGCCCTATACAAGTCACTTGACATACACACAATACAACATAATAGGTAAAATTAGAAAATCACATATCATGAAAGAGTTTTACATAAAAGCGAAAGTCTACTCATAGTCCGACAAGCCTTTCTAAACATCAACAGAATGGTTAGGATGTAACCCATATATCATGTACAAGTATCAAAAGTAAATGACATCAACAAGTAAAGTCTCCATGGTCGTGCCCTCGAAGTATGAGGACTCACCAATCAAACAATATGTAGCAATCTGTATCTAGCCACGAGCGGGAGCAGAGGAAGCGTTGAACCCTACATTATTAAATAATGAAGGCACGAGTATGCATTAGTATATAAAATGTACTAAGTATGAGGGATACACAAAAGAACGTAAAATATGATCATAAGGGGACATAAAAAAAGCATGATATACATGACCAAACTAAAACATAGAAATCGAAACACATTAACATAGTCAATGCATCTTAAAAATCATCATGAAAGTTTCATAAAACCTTTAGAGAAAACATAGATCATTTTGTGGAATACTTACCGTTAACTGACATAGACCATATATGCTATAACGTGGAATTTGGTGTCTTGCTCCCACACCAAATAGAGATGTCCTTACTTGCCAAGGCAAGAACCTTAAATTTCTAGATTAGGTGGATCCACTTGCTATTTCATTCTAAGACAAATCCTACAAGGCACGTAGTTAGGGACAAGAAGATTGCTACTAGATACCCGACCTCTATTAACGTGTAACGACCCTCAAAATGAAGTAGGATAAAGTAGAGCCTCACATGGGTTTTATGCATTAATAACTTTTTAAAATTATAAAGAATAGCCTTTTTAGTCAATTTTAAAGAGTTTGGAAGTCAAACGTCAAGGGACGACCAAGACATTCGGAAACTAGTCATTTGCGTGTTGGTGTGTTCTGGTATGTTGTTCATGTTTTTATATGTTGCTTGAAGTCTAAAATCAGTGGAGGTGACCCTAGTGTCTTAATAAATATTTTTAGGGTCAAAACTTTCGGGTACGACTCCCTGGGACCACCCTAAGGGTCCCTGAGGAGGACTACAACCCTTGGCCAAACAAGCTGCCAAGACAGCTTGAAGTTGTGCATAGAGGGAGTGGCTCCGCGTCGTAGACCTGCTCCACCAATGGCCAAAAAGTGGCTCCGCGTCGCGGAGACACCGCGGACTCTACTGCCTAGAAATTTAATTTCCAGAAACTTGTGGGAACACCTCCGCATCGCGGACTGGTTCCCCGACGAAATCTGAGAAAATAAAACTCAAGTTTAACTTGTTTAAAAGGTCCAACTAAGTGAGGGGTAGTTTGGGTACTTTGGGGAATTATTATAAGCGGTTATTCTACTTATTTTAGGGTATCTTAAGTTGGTTAAAACCCCAAAACCTAAAATTAGACCCCATTCTTCAAATTGACCCTTCCCTCTCAAAATAGATTCTCTCAAAAAAC
>NW_006238940.1:1793302-1793431 GCF_000226075.1 Solanum tuberosum | reverse complement strand
AAACTCGAGGGGCGCAACTGGCTCCTAATGCCAAAACTCAGGCCCGAGCTGACCCTGCAGAACCATTTGTTACTAGCGCATGGCAGCCATACGCAATCAAGAAATCAAACAAGTATATCTCGACTTAAA
>NW_006238940.1:1790814-1792092 GCF_000226075.1 Solanum tuberosum | reverse complement strand
TACTACTGAATAAGAATCCCGATAAGAGAGGATTATACGCACTCGAGCAGCCAACAATCAACAATCACGACTACAAGTATATTAAGGATAACAACCCAAATACATTACTTCTAAGCTTTAAGGAAACATGTTGTAAGTAGGGAATAGCATTAACATACCTTTTTCACTTAATTCACGTGGCCTAACGACTTCTACTCAATACTCCATCGATACTACAACAAGGTAGGACCATAATCAACACACAAAAATAAAAATACCATGACAATACGATAAAATATATGTATTTCCGTCGCAAATTGCTATTTACTGCTTATAAAATCTAGAGTCGATGAAAGAAGGGTCTTACCTCGATCTTAAGGTTGTAATACGCTTCAAAACCTTCAAATATATCCAAACCCTTGCTGTCCCAACACTAAAGTGTGATATGCTACGAAATCGATAAAACAAATTATACCACGATGATGAGCCCAACGCGTTGAACAACTTTCATCAAGGACTTAAGTCGAGAAAATATGTACCTTAGTTGATCCTAGAAATGGGTTTCTCTATTTTTCTCTGGTTTTTAGCTAAAAATGAAGAAAAAGTTCGAAGAAGAAGATATATGTAAAGCTCCACCGACCTAGGGCTCCACCTCACGTGCCTGCTTGCGCAGTCCCACGAAAACGCAAATATCTCTCTATTCTGAAGTCGTATGAACAAACAGTTTAATGTGTTGGAAACTAGACTCGTAGACCTTCGATTCGATATGTCGTGGGACCCATAACGTTTTATATATTGGGAGAAAATCTCCAAGTCATTTGACCAAAATTTCAGAGAAATCTTAAAAAGGAACTTACAATAACTTCCGCCAACTTTTATTTCGCCACTTACTTAACTTCAAAACTTGAGATACAACCCTTGAACACTTAAAATATGACATACCACATCATTTTTAATTTATTACTCATTCTCTTTGTCTTTCCACGAATATACGAGTTAATTTAGACGTTTTGAAAAGTCGGGGTGTTACACTATGATTATCTATACTTATTCATGTTGAATTGTTGGTATATTGATGAGTTGAGAATTATGGCCTTATGGGCAAAGTTATGAGTTGATCCATTTGTTTATAGAATTGTACTTAGATTATGTTTATGTTGTTGAATTACATTGTTGATTTCTATTGCTATCTATGTCAGTTGATTATGAATTGTTGAGGATTGATCCATGGTGATCATGGCTTGGAGAATTGGTAAGTTGACCTAACCTCTAGTCTATAGTATGAGAATTGATATTGTG
>NW_006238940.1:1789162-1789307 GCF_000226075.1 Solanum tuberosum | reverse complement strand
GGTTTGCTTAGTATATGTGGGGGTATTGGACTCTATGTGTACATTGCACAAGTGAGCTTGTGAAGGGGTTGTGAGGGTGGTTTACGTATGATATGAATTAAACGGGTTATGACTAATGATGTAGTAAAGGAATGAGTCCTTATAT
>NW_006238940.1:1769374-1789151 GCF_000226075.1 Solanum tuberosum | reverse complement strand
CCTAGTCTATGGTGGCTTCTTAGGAACACTTGGTGTGAGTAGTATTATGGGATGCTACTTGCATATTGCACTAGTGTGACTTGGGGGTTGTCTTAGGTGATGGTTCCTATGTGAAAACTATGCCTTATCGTGTGTTTATGACTCTATGAATATATGTGGTTGGATTGATGAAGGCTATATGTAAGTTCACTCTTGGTAACCTTAAGGTGATACATTGCACCAAGTATTCCCTAAGGGTTGCTTGAGGAAAGGAGTTAAGATAAAGAGAAAGGTAATGTATTATATGCATTGAATGTGACTAAAATGTTATAAGTGGCTCTATGTGCTATTATGAATGGTTTCCGTGTGTATGATGATGTATGTGATTTATATTGTTCCTATTGTGCTAAATGTTCTTGAAGTTTCTCTAAAAAGGCATGATGCATGGTTTCCAACTAAATGTCCCTTTTAAAAGCATGTTTTTGAATGGTTATCATACTTGGTGCATTATTGTACTAACACCATTCTTCATCTTTTTACACCAAGTGTAGGTGGTGGTGGCAAAAGGGCCTTTCCTAGAAGTGATGAGTTTGGCTTACTATTCCCAAGTTCGGGTGTGTCCTTAAAGATTCAAGGACCTTTATGTTAAAGAGTTTCCTTAAGTTCAATGTACTAGATAGTAGTTTCTTTTGTATTGTAAGGGTTGTGTCCCTCTTGTGATGTAGTCGTGTTTTGAGATGGCTACCTTGAGACGTAGTACTCCGAATTTGTAGTAAAGGTTTAAATGAGGTGACTCTTAAGTCTTGTGTTATATTATGAAAAGTTTAAATTTTTGCTATTTTCTATGATAAATGCTATGACGAATGCTAAGGGCTTGTATAAGACCTCCGAGAGGTCGAATACGCCGGTAACGGCTAGGGGGTGCTCTCGGGTCGTTACTACAAGGCACATAGTTAGGGACAAGAAGATTGCTACTAGATTCCCGACCTCTATTAACGAGAGAGATTTCATCTCAATATCCTCTTGGTGCTAAGTAAAATCCCAACGAAATAGTCATATTTATGAACATATCATTATTTATGGAAAAACACAATTAAGTTACTAATCCAAGCTTAAATCATCATAGAGTAGTGACGAGTCTCTAGTGTATATATTTTTAACTCGCACTCTATCAAATAATAGTATAGAAAGATGTCAAACCCACATAGATTGATTTATCTATTCTACATACATTTCTTATTTTGATCACTATTTGAGTAAATCGAAACTAGTTGAATTGTGAATTACAAATTAATAATATGTAAAGAAGAAAGTAAGAATATATATATATATATATATTTATTTATTTTTATATTTTTTTTTTCACAATTTGTTAAAATGTGTTGGGATCCTGACTTCACTTGATATGTCTATATAAAGTAAATTCTTTATTCCTTAATTTCTATTTCTCATGAAAATAATAAATATTTCTTATATTATTACTGAAGTTGAACAATTAATCGCACTCCTCTCGATTATACAATTTAATCATCAAAATAGTAATATTAAAGAACCATAAAATGTACTTGAGCTATAACATGCTCTTGAAAGTAAGTCCCTTTCGATTACTTACTTATTATAACTGATTATTACATTATTTGCTTCTCTCAAAAAACAAGTGTAGAATTAGTTATAACATAGATTAGATAGATGTCACTAGATAAATATTAACAATCTAATAATACTCCAATTAACAATATTACTTCTTCTGCATCTCTCGACTATTGAGTTAGTTATATGTAGTATAAAATGGATAGATGTTAATAAATAAAAAATAGCATCTAACTGAAAAAGCTGGTAAAAATCGAATATGAAGTTGAATCTCATGCACATGAAATTGAGGAATAATACTTACTATTATATAGATATATCAAGATCCATCATTTTCCAACACAATAGAAAACTATTCCATACTAGATTTGGTACTTCCAACGAAAATATTCTTCTCCAATAATAAGAAATATTCAAGACAAATAATTCCACTATTTAATTAAAATCGGGAACTAGAATTATTTTCAACAACAAAATAACTGAATAAGTAGTTGGAGAAGAAATTAAAAATGTTTTGAAATGAACTTCATTCCTCCTCTCTAATCCAATGTGTCCATGCAACTGCTGCATGAAACTCTATTTATAGAGTTTTTCCTTTGTTCATGACAAATGAAGTAAATATTTTACAAGTTGTGTACTTATTTACAGGTTCTTTGCTCAATTTTTTTTTGCTTAAGTCACTGTCAACATGGGTCCCAACAAAGAGTGACTTTTGTATTTTTTTCCTTAGCAACGTCCCTTCATTCCTTTTTTTAATTTTGTTTTGTTTCTTTTTTCTTTTCCAATGCTTTGGTTTTTTGTTGAACCTTTCCCTGTGAAATTAATTCTTAATTTCTTGTGCCACATATCTCTTTAATTGATGAACTATTGATTTCTTATTAGATTATGACATTTTTCTGCAAAGAAAAATAAAATATTAATATTAAAATTAATTAACAATGTAATATATATATATAGAGAGTATTTTTTTTCTCATCAAGTAGCTCCTTAAATGATGATTCAATCATGTGTGAGAAAACCTTTCACCAATCATGATTTCTTAATGTGAGAAAACCTTTCACAATTTCATGAATTCTTAATGTGAGAAAACCTTTCACAAAGCATGATGCTTATCTTAAAAGCAACCTTAGATCAAAAAATATTATTTTTCATAAATCACACATAGCTTTCTTAAATCATCATTCATAAGTTCATAGCTTTCTTCATAAACTCATATCTTCTTAAATTCATAGTCAAAATCATGAATAATGCATGGGTCCATACGAAATCAATTGGAAAACATGTAATTGACTCAAATTATTCATAAGGAAACTAAAATCAAACAATTGAATCATAACAATGAAGACCCATGGAGAATTGGATGAAACCCTATCTATTTTTGATGAAATTGAATTGAAAACTTGGAAATCTTTTGGGACCCGATGGGTGAATTGAATCCATTGGTGAATTCTCATATATCTTGATGATCAAAGCCCAAAAGCAATGGAGAAAAATGAAACTTGAGGCTTGGAACCCTAGCTTTCTTTCTTGAACTTAAAGAGAGAATTAGAGAAGATGAATTTGGATGAGATTTAGGGATTTGAGAGAATGAGAGGGTTTGGATAGATTTAGGAATAGAAAGGTAGTTATAGAACTTAGAATTAGGGTCATAACGACATAGTATAGGTATTAAATGCATAGGAAAAGACCCAAATATCCTTAATAAATAACAACTGAACGATCCTACTTGTTAAACCTACGGTCCGTAGAAGTTTCTACGTCCCATACTGTTCAATCGTAGAACCAACTTCAGAAATTCAAAATTTGGTCAACTTTCCACGAAACACTTCTACGAGTCGTCGACCTTTCTACGGTCCGTAGACCCCATCCGTTGTCCTCAACTTTGAGTCCAAAACTTCACCAAGTGTAGAACCTTTCAATGAAACCCATCTACGGCCCATTAAACCTCCTACGACCCGTTATTCTCTTCCGTAGGCCCGAGTTCCTAAATTTAATCGTTGAATCCATCCTACGAGTTCAACACCAAGCTTTCTACGGCTTGTCCTGTCAAGTCATAGGTCATACTTCAGAAACTTGAAATTCCAAAAAATCAACACCAAGTCTACGACTTCCTTCCTACGGCTCGTAGGACTTACTACAGTTCGTACATAGGACTCGTATATCATTGTATCAAAAAAAATTCTGCAACCTTTCTTTCCAACTCAACTTTCCAATTTTTGAGGTTTTATAGCTTTACTAACTCTTACCCTTGATCCCAAATTAGATATTCTCAGAAAAGGTCAAGTTATTTGATGAGGGTTGATAGCCTCAAATCTCCATTGTATAATCTATTTTCCCATTCATTAACCCTTTGGTCCGGCAAGTAAGAATAAGTCGAGTACTAACGTTGACCACTGTTAAAAGGTAATCTAAGCAAAGGGAAAAAATAATACATGCATGTATACCTTTCAAGGTTTACTATATATTAGACCTACTTTGTTAATCCTTCATGGTTCCCACAATTCTAGTGGTGGATTTAGCTATCCATGCTTGTATAATAACAATCAATGGTAAATAAATTATGCATAATCATACACTTACAATATGATAGTAGAAATTTAGAATCTTGAATTAAAATTCAAAGTCAAAAGCAAAGATCCAATTGTGATTTTGCTCCAAAATTCAACAAAAAATCAAAGTAGTTGTTTAATTCTCTTCTCAGAACTAAAACCAACTTGGTTTTTAAAAGGAAATCTAGGAATGGTACTTATAGACATAAAAAACATATCTAAAAGAAACTAGGAAGATTGGATTCCACAACTTCTATGGACTCATTTACGGGTTATAGTCTCTTCTACGACTCGTAGACCCTTCTCGTGGATTGCAGTCAAGGAACAGTCTCGAGAGTTTTTCTACAGACAAAAACTACGGTTCGTGGAAGCTTTTATGACTCGTGCTTCCTCTTTGTAGAAATCAGGCTTTTTGTGCACTTTTGGTATCTCCACTATGATAAGCTTTTAACGGCTGATAGATACTTTTACGGCTCGTAGATACTTTTGCGGTTTGTACTATTCACTCGTGCAATTCAGGATATTTTTTCAACTATTAATATTTTTTTACGATCAAACTCTACGACTCGTGAATGCATTTATAACCCGTATCGCGCACTCGTGAACTTCAGTATATTTTTATCAATCTCTAAACTTCTATCGACGATAGGGATCATGGTTTAAATCACGGCTCGTAGATTACTCTTATAATTCCCAAAAATGCCTGAGCAATTCCTGATTTTCTCACTTAGTTTCTGAATCATGTTTTCCTGTAAAACAATTACAAAACACATCATATCTACTAAAATGCGCTAGAGAAATTACACAAATTTTAAGTTTTAAGCATCAAATGTGTCGTAAATCCACGACACATCAACTTAAAATCGTTGTTTGTCCTCAAGCGACTGACACAACTGTCATGACCCAACATACCGAGCCGTGCGGACACCTACTCTAACGCCTAAGTAGGAAAACCCTCGATTCCCAATAATTAAAATTATGCGGAAAATTAAGAAGACTGACGAAATAAAAGAAAATCATGTAAAGTTTTTATAGAACAAGAGTTTTAAACAACTCAAAGTTAAGACTTGTAAAGTAATTAACACCCCAGAGATCTAGTCTAAACAGGTATAAGAGCTACTAAGAGTACAAAGTAAGACATAATAATGAAAAGACATAGCTCCCACTATGCGGAAGGAAAATAGAAGCTGCTGGAGATTTGCCTTCATCTTCACCTATGAAACATCACTGATCCTACAACAAGACTATGCCCCAATGGCATAACAAGAGTAGTATCAGTAAAACCACACGTATGGGTAGGCATCATCGGTCAATCCGAATACCCACCGCATAATATAAGAAATCAACTGGCGAAACATGCAATAAGACTAATCGCTTCTCCACCTTTATATTTTGCCTGCCCTTACCATTCCAGATATTAATATCATACTAGCATACTTGCATGTACCCCTTACTCATTCCATTCATGGCTTAACTTATAACCTCCAGATTACGCCTATCAAGGCTTAACATCCATTTTATAATACTACCTCTTCACGGGGAAACACCCAACTACGAAACACTATCACTAAACACCACCCCAGACCTTGACAATAATACTCGTGACCACATTCAAATTAACAAGGGTAGCACCAGAACCCTTAGTTCCCCCTTACCATACCACCACCCAATTTTGGACTCTACCATTCACAATTCAGTACACAAACAGATATCTCCAATTAACTTACAACATCGCCACCCCCACATATAAGAACATTATGTACAATCCACTAACCATTTAAGGAAACATGCCTAATTCCACATTATCATTATCAAACAATTACACATATATAACAAGTCAATGGTCCTCTCATGGAACCCATACCCAAATTATTAGTGTACCGATACGTGGTACCTGATCCAAGTTAGTGTGCCGGACGTGACACCTGATCCCATATATGTGCCGGAACGTGGCACCTGATCCAAGTTAGTGTGTTGGAACGTAACACCATATCCATTCAACAAGCCACAAACACAAACACAATGTACATTCTCATAATCATACAATCAGGAGTTGATTCATGGCCTACCATCATTTATTCATGCTCATTTACGATTAAGGTGATCAATAGTGCAACATTCGCATACATACATGCATTATAATGAAGTAATTACTAACATATCTCACACCAACATAAAATCACAACCATTACCTACCCCTAGTTCATCGACTAAGGCTTCCTCCTACGGTTTACGTCTGATTGAATACCTAGGGTACAAGTACAACATCTTGTTTCGGTGCACAAAAGCCTATGCAGGAATTCTACCGTCAATTATAATATACCATGTAGTGAATAACATGTTTATAACTACTCAATTAAATAAACCTAGCTTACCTGGGCGCCAAGCCGTTGCACGGAATTATGGCTTCGATTCTTGTTTCCGGACCTCATGACGGTGGATTTGACCAAAGATTTGCAAGCTATCGACCTCATCACGCTAGAAATCTTTTCTTCATTCTTTCCCAAGCCTAGAGCATCTTTTGGAGGGTTTCTTGGGTGATTTAGGTCTAATTTAGGTGTTTTTGGAAGAAGGAGAAAATAAGACTTCGTGTTATTTACATTTTGTCTCGCCTATCCCGCTCTGGCGGCTGCTTATCCCGTTGTGGCGCTACCGCCCTGGCGGGAAAGTGTCCCCAGTATTTTCTCGATATTTTGCTTTTCCTAAATAACGACGGTTCGGGTCGTTACACCAACTAACACCTCACAACAAACTAAGCAAAAGAAGACTAAAACCTACATCAATCATATGACTTTCAACGGTTCAGTTCACAAACAAGACACCCTCCTTTCTTCTTAAATATAATATATTTTGTGCAAGTTATTGAGTTCTCAAGATAAAACATGTGGATCAATGAATGACATCAATCATATTCACACTTCACAGGCAAGGTTACATACACAAGCAACAATCACCTAGCTAATCAGAAATCAACAGTGCTAATCTTATGCCTTCACCAAAATAAAGTCTCGTTAACACACTGTATCATGATTTTAAAAATATGGGACTTGGTAAACACTCACTCTCACAAAATAAATTTAAATCATGCATGCACAATATCATAGGCATGCTCTTATTTTCTACATTGACTTTCAAACAGGTGGATTAGAATTACTATAGGACTTTACTTGGCTTGTAATGTAGGCTCAAGGACAGGTACCGTATATTTGGAGACAAAAGACTATTTGCCCTCCTTGACACTACGCTAATTCATTCCACATTTATAACCAACATTTTATTCTTCCTCTTTCCCTTTTCTTTGTTCTATTTACAAGAAGCTGTTGGGAGTGACAATTTATTTCTAGCACAGTTTTTTATATGAACACCAGCCACACCCGTTTCTTTCCCTTTTTGGCATTATTCTCCTATTTTCATACCTCATTTTTTTGTCGTTTTTCTCTATAGTAGGCGTAGCCACCCTGAACTCAGGGTGAATAGGGTAATGCAATAAATGGGTCACCTTTAGGCTCAAAATTATTGATCGAACGATAACATTCATTTGGTCGGTCATTTAGGCTAAGTGGACTGATCTCAAAAAAGGCCTATAATGATCATTCTCTTTAACTTGCTTATTTAAGTTTGGAAATGGGCAAGATATATTTGAATGAGAGATTGTGAGTAACATTGAAATTTCCAGTAGTTTAAAGTTTATCTGGAATAAATTAATTTTAAGTTTTGAATGGTATTATTAGTTAAAATGCGTAGAAGTTCGATTAAGTAAATATTGAGAATACTTTATTTGAAATAGTGCAGAAGTTTTTTTTTTTTACTATTAAAATGAAGACCTTAGCTTTATTTATTTTACTAGATAAGAATTTTAATCATTAAGTGTTGTTTCTATTTTTATTTGCTTGGTTTAAATAATTGATGTTATTTTAGTTTTACTTAATTTGTTCCGCATTTGGTTAATTCAATTAATATACACTAAGATAAATATATATAAATAATTTATTTTTTTATTTAAAAAAAAAGTTTAAGCATGATCTTGGTAATTAATTTTAGTCGCTAATATACTACATATGATTGTTTGAAATATGTCTTTAGTGAGTTACAACGATTAACTTTTAATTTTTTTTTAGAGCCTTTACACTTATATAAGAAGATTTCTAATTTTAAATAATTTTGCTCATTAAATTAAATTGTTAGAAGCATAATTTAGGCTGATAATAAAATTGGGCAAATTTTAGGATTTGAAGAACATTACACAATTTTTTGGTATGAAATATAAATAAATAAATTATTTGTGGCAAGGTTGGAAAGTGCTGCTACCAATACACCACACATTAATAAAATAAGACAATTTAAGCGAGTTTTAAAACAAATCAAAGAAGGTGGGTAAATATTTTTTTTTATTCTAAGCTAATAAATGTAATATGTCCAACGCTAATTTAAGTTACCGTGCTACCATCACGGGACTCATGGGGTGCTTAATACCTTTCTCTTGGTCAATGAAATTCCTTACTCGAACTTTTATTTTCGCAGAACATAAATTAGAGAGTCATTTACTTGTGAGAAGTTTAGGTCCAAACTTTAGATTATGAAAAATCAAGAGCTTAATTACAAATTTACTAAGACGTACTCTGAATCTCGGCCAGTATGAAAAGAAAAAAAAACTTTCTAACCTATCTGGTGTTCAATACAGATTACTTTGCTTGAATGATGTACATAGTAATATTTTTTACATATTTTATTCTTTCTAAATCTATATACGACCAGACAATTCTAACATGGTTGTCTCTTGGTTGGAGCAAGACAACCAACTAGATGCAAGAAGACTGACAACAAAGTATTTTCAGTTAGCAATGAAAATTAGCTAAGAAGAGAAGACATTAACTCTAACAGTGGATATGACTGAGAGAATAATTCAGAGCAATGTAGTAGAGTTGTGCTCTTTCTACTTGTATCTTTACCGTGTTATTTCTTATCAATCTGATAGAATTTTATTCCATGTAAATTAGTTCAGTCACAATTTCTACTATCATTTACCTAAGCTCATTCTAAGTGATTAAACCTAATTTTAGATAAATAATTTTTATTTTTAAAATTCAATATAATCTTATGATTACACTTGTGCATCCAAAAAGGACATGTGTAATTACATTGTAATTACACTGTGACAAACAAACAAGTCAGTGTAATTACTAGGCTGTTAATTACTAGGCTAGGACCATTTCCAACCCAACACCAAATTTTATACCATTTTGGTGTGTGTGAATAGTGTTACACCAAATTTGGTGTAACACTATTCATCACACCAATTCACTTTATTGAATATTTTAATATTATTTCATTATACAAAAACTTTTAATTAAACATTATATAAATTGTATGTTTTAATTTAAATCTCTTGTATATTTAATTATTTTTTATGTAAATATTTTTTATAATATTAATTTTAGATATAAAAGTTACCTTTTTTTTATAAATTAATCTTTCTAAATATGACTTTTTAAAAAATTAAGTTTATGTAATTCTACTATAAATTATAATTGGATATAACTACAATTAACCTTCACAAAAATTAAAAATGCAAACATATAAATTATTAAACTAGTAGTACAATGTACTTAAAAATAACCAAAACATTCAACAAAGTAGTAATTGACATACATCAAAATTTAAATATAAAATACATAGGAATTTTAAAAAGTACAGCAAAACATAATAATTTAAAAAAATTACAACAATAACTTAATAATCTGGTAGATTCTTTCCAGATCCACCAATACTATTAAAATATGGATTGTATGGGGTCGAAAATTGTTGTGGTTGTGATTGCGGCTGTTGAAATTGTTGACTTCTTTTTTTCATTATTCGAATTTGTTCTTTTCGAACAAATTCACAACATTTGGATCAAAATACCATTCAAATTCATTAATATAATTTTATTTTCTTCTTTATATTCTTTCAATTTCAAAGCTCTATCTTTCAACTCCCTGTCTAGCTTCTTCTCTGAATTTGAATTTGCCAACATCTCAGCAAGCCGATCATTTTGAAATTCGACGCTTTTTGAAGTAGATGAAAAACCTTCATCGACTTTTCTCTTCATTTTGGCTTTTTTCACCCCATTAGGTCGTTGTGATGATGTAGAATTACCTGTAATATCCTCATTTAAATTTAATGAAAATGTTGATAAGTTAGGAGATGATATTATAGGTGAATCAGGAGTAGGAGCCTTAATTAGACTCCGATGATATAAAAAAAGAGCCTTGATTTCAAACTTTTTTCTTTCCAACATTGATATCTTTAAATTTTTCGAAGTCCTTCATCATTTCTCATAAATGATCAAATTTAAAGCCTTTTTTATAATTTGAATCTTGCATGTATAAAAATTTTGCTTGCATAATCTGCATAAAAAATCGAGACAAGTTACAAGTAAATATACAAATAAAGAATAATTAATTATAAAATAAATACTCACAATATCTTTTTCGGAAGCACCACTAGGATGCAAATTTTCCACTTGTCGAATACAACCATTTAATTTTCTTACGGCTCTCTCAATCACTTGAATACGAGAATGAACAGATCTTTTAGAGTCATCACATTTGTTTCAGAGTCATCACATTTGTTTTCCAATCTTGCTAGAGGTATTGCTCCTCCAGTCCATTATGTTATTCAAGGAAAAGAATATGATATGGGTTATTACTTAGCTGACAGTATATACCCAAAATGGTCTACTATTGTGCAAAATATTCGTGAGCCACACTCTCAAAAGAAAAAATATTTTGCCATGAAACAAGAATCATGTCGAAAAAATGTTAAACGTGCATTTGGAGTTTTGCAATTATCGCAGGGCCGTCACATTTTTGGAGAAAGAAGTGCTACATGATATATTAACTTCATGTATTATAATGCACAACATGATAATTGAGGATGATCGTGATCTTAATGCACCAATTCAAGATGCGCCGGAAGGTATAACTCCGACTGTAGAAATGACAATAGATGAAAATTATCGATTTCAACAATTTCTAGCTCGACATAATTAAATAAAGGACAAAGAAGCTCATTTTGAACTACGTAATGCATTAATAGAGCATTTATGGGAGCACCGTAGTGATCTTGAAAGTTGAATATTTATGTAGAATTTTAAAATAATTTTTTCAATTATGTAATGTTTATTTAATTGTATTTCATTAATGATTTCACTTTTATTTGTATTATTCATTATTATGTATAATGTATAATATTTGCTAGAAATTTATCTTATTTAAAAAAATTGTGGTATAAAATAATTTTATATTAAACGACTATAAAAGAAAATAATATGAATTATATATGGTGAATGTTTTAGAAAGAATTTGTTTTATGAAATAAGAAAATATAAATGAAATAAGAAATAATAATATAATAATAAAGAGAAAAAATATTCCTTTTTGGTGTAAAATTTGGTGCAGTGAGTTGGAGTTGATTTACACTAAAATAGTGATGACACCAAATTTGGTGTTTGGATTGGATATGCCCTAATAATTACACCAATTCCAATTACCAGGTGACTTTCCAAACATACCCTTAACTAACTTAATCAAATTGGATTAGTCCACTTTTATTTTTATTTTAATTTTTTTTATGATTTTTATATAAATTTATAATTGTATTGAATAATTAGGTAGATCTTTAATTTTATAAAAAAATAATCAAGAAAATACCAAATCGTATCGAATAATACATGTGTAAAATATATTTTTATATATTAAGTTTTAAAATAATAAAATATTAGATTTTCTTGCTTTAGACCCAAGGTGATGCAACCGAGGCGGCAACATAATTAACACTAAGTCCTAACATTAAAATTTATTACACTACTCTGATCGAAACTAAATTAGTTTTAGTTACTCGACTCTTGAGTAGTAGCTACTAAGCTACAAGGTATTCCAACAATCTTGGGTAACAAGGTACAAGTTATTAGATATTTTTCTTCTCTTTTCTTTAAGATTTAATTTTTTTTTATTGGATACTTAAATTAAGCAAACTCAATTCTTGAATTTCATCTTGATTCATTTCTTTCCGCTAGTGTGATCTAAATTATAAATTTTGTCTTTGTTTAATATTATTACAGTAAAACACTGAGATGAATTATAGATGTTCATAGACAACATAAAGATATTACCAGCGTAAGGTAGATTAATAATGAGTTCAATATATATACATGACATGTCCTCTATGAAACAGTGGTCATGCATGTGGGTTCAATCAATTGAGAGTGAGTGTTTTGCAGAGCATTGAAAATATATACAATGAGTAAGTAGGTACATCTTCATACATATACTAAAGTTACCAACTAGATACAAGAAGTTGAAGAAGTCTTTCTTGGTTTCGACTTCATGGCATCTATAAGAGTTTAGATGTCTGATATGAAATCGACCCAAATTCTTTGTGTTAGATATAATTCACAATGGTCTCCAAGTGTGAGTGATCGATCAAGGCTTCAAGCTTTTTCTAGATCGTCATATCTCTGACAGATCCTTCACCTACTATCCTAGAATGGGAGGAGAATATAATGGTCAAGTACTATCCTAAATGGAAATGTATATATGTTTTGTGTTGGTTACATTGTTTTGTTTGTTTGTCGGGTTCGGTCTTATTTTGTGTCTAACCGAATCAGGTTGGGCCTCAATTTGTGTCTAACCTAATCAGGTGGGGCCTTATTTTGGGTCTAACTAATTGAGTTTTTGTTTTCTGATTTTGGGAGGAGAGTGCATGCTATTAGTATTCATAGAAATTTGATATTACTACAACATGTATGCAAATTTTTTAAAATTAAAAATCATGCAAACTCAATAAACAATTATAGTATAACTTCAATATATATATATGAGAAAAGACATAAAGTGGCACCTGAAATTGTTTCGAATTTTCAAAAAGACACCTTAACTTTGCTGGCGTCTTATTATCCCATAAAAATTCTAAATACCTTCGTAAATAAACCCTCTTGATACATTTTGTAAGACTATATCCTACATTATGATCCAAGTTTACTTGTGGCCCAAGTTTATTGTGACCCAAGTAAAATCATAAATAATATTTAATAAAGACTGGATTTTGTCCGTACATCGGTTATGGACGTATCAGATTAAGTCTTAACCTCTATAAATTGGTACTTCCCCAATCCATTAGGGTTACCACATATTCTCTATATTAGTTCTATCGCTGACGGCTGTAGTAACGCAAGACTAAGTCAAGGAGGTAAAAACCAATTTATGACTAATGCTTTTGCTTCTCTCTGGGATGATGTCTTCCGCATCAGGTATATGCCCCTAACGTTCTTTATGTAAGATTGTCGTGTTCAAGATCCTGATGTGTATCAAAGTATTTAATCTTACATGTGACATTTGAACTTGGATTGTTTGAACCGATAATCATAATGAATATGTTAACTAGTGACAATAACTGGACTAATTACATCAAGAACTATTATATCGCTAAAAGTCTTTTACTGATCTACTATCTCCTACATTCTCATCAGCTTAATAATGAGATGATTAATTTCTCAATAAACAAGCCTAGAACGTCGTAATTTTTTTTCTTAGCCCACCAGACATGACACTTTACTGTTGGATTTAATCTTTATTATTGACGTTGTCTTGGAAATTTTGTGGTTGTTAATTAATATATGATTGGCCAAAAGAAACTACATGTGTTTGTCTTCAGTTTGTTTGTTTAGAAAGATGATTAAAACTTTTTAAAAAAATCTTTAGGAATTTTTGTAAGTATAAACTTCTGCTTGGAGACCAATCATCCTAAAATTTCATCACTGTATAAGTTTTTGTGATATTTATTGGATTTAATTTTGTTATTTAAATTAATTTCTTGTAAGTTTAATTTTGTCCAATCAAATTATGTTCAAACTTATAGTTGAATCCTTTTGTAGTAACGTAATTTTGTGCTTGACTATTTAAGGTGTTTAGACTCTTAAGTTAATCAAGAGTTGTTAGCAAAGTTTAATTTGCACAAATAATATGTGTGTACTTAGTGCAATATAGTTTGTTAGTCACTAAAGTGACCAAACTAGAGAAATTAACGTCTACACACATAGTCTTTATGATCACTTGATGCATGTATTATGTTTCTATAGTTTGTTAGTCACCAAAGTGGCCAAACTAGAGAAATTAACGTCTGCACACCTAGCCTTTATGATCACTTGATGCATGTATTATGTTTCCATAGTTTGTTAGTCACTAAAGTGGCCAAATTAAAATGCTTAAAATTATTCACATGCACATTTTTTATGATATTATGTGGGCGTTTGTATTCATATAGTTTGTTAGTCATCAAAGTGACCATACTAATATGGTTAAGAAAAATATGCATTCATAAAATCATCAATTATCTATGAAAGTTAATGAAATGCCTATATTGAAAAATAAATAGATAAATCAATTTCCACTATTGCTAGAACTTAAGAATTTACCCAATGGTGAATCAATTATTCTACGAATAGCGAACATTATGAGGTAAATTAATATTTTCAATCAAACATATATTGTATATCTAAAGATGTTGTATATGTTTGATTAAAAATATTTAATTACATATTAAAGATAAAAATTATATTTAAATTATGATTGTGTGTCGTAGTATCTATCCAAAGGAGAATTACGATATACTTTTATCATTTTATTGAATTCACATTATTTTTATAATTTGTGATCATGCATATCTATTTTACAGTTATTCCTCTTCATTTGCATGCTTCGTCTGTTACCGTGTTCAATGGACTGGACTTCTCTAAATGACATGAACAAGTCCAGTTCCACTTAGGTGTGATGGATCTTGACTTGGATATGCTGAATGACAAACCTGTTGCCATTACTGATAAGTGCAGTGAGGATGAGAAGTCTTTTCATAAATTATTGGAGCGCTCTAACAGATTGAGTCTTATGTTCATGCGAATGATCGTTTGTAACAACATTAAGAGTACTATTTCATAAACAGAAAGTGATAGGGAATACCTGAGGTTTGTGGAAGAATATTTTCGTTCGGCTGATAAGTCTCTCGCTGGTACACTAATGGTTGAACTCACAACCATGAAGTTTGATAGGTCGCGTAGTATGCAAAATCATACTATCGAGATGACCCAGTGCAGTGAGGTTGAGAAGTCTTTTCATAAATTATTGGAGCTCTCTAACAGATTGAGTCTTATGTTCATGCGAATGACCGTTTCTAACAACATTAAGAGTACTATTCCATAAACAGAAAGTGACAGGGAATACCTGAAGTTTGCGGAAGAACATTTTCGTTCGGCTGATAAGTCTCTTGCTGGTACACTAATGGTTGAACTCACAACCATGAAGCTTGATAGGTCGCGTAGTATGCAAAATCATACCATCGAGATGACTAACATTGCAGCAAGACTTTGGACCTTGGGGATGAAAGTGGATGACACCTTCTTGGTTCTGTTTATTCTGAACTCATTGCCTCTTAAGTATGGACCATTCCAAATTAACTATAACACTAAAAGATAAGTGGGATGTTAATGAATTGTCCATTGTGCTTACTCAAGAAGAGTCAAGACTTAAGAAACAAGGAGGTCATTCCATTACCCTTATGGGTTAAGGAGCTGGTAAAGGACTTAAAGTGAATGCCAACAAGTTTAAGAAGAAGAGAGCACTTTCTAAAGTTCCACATGATGCTCATAAGGAACTCGAGGCTGATGTGTGTCATTCTTGTAGAAAGGAAGGACACTGTCAAAAAAATTGTCACAACATAAAGCTTAGTGTGAAAAGAAAGGTAGATTTAATGCTTTTATATGTTTCAAATCAAATTTAGTAGAAGTTTCTAATAATACTTGGTGGCTTTATACTGGTGCAACTATTCATGTATCCACTATGTTGCAGGGATTAACTATGATCCAAACTACAAATCCAAATAAGGATTTCTTGTTTATGGAAAATCGTATGAAGGCTCAAATTGAAGGCATATGGACTTATCGGTTGATCTTGGAGACTGGACATCACCTTGATCTATTACGAACTCTTTATGTTCATCAGTTTCTAATAATTTGATTTCTCTTTCAAGACTTGATGTTTCTGGATTTGATTTTAAGTTTGGACATGAATGTTTTAATTTATATAAGAAAGCTGTTTTTATGGTTCTAGTGTTCTTATTGATGGTTTATATAGATTGAAACTCAATAATATTTTTTATGAATTCCTTCTTACTATTCCTCAAAATGTTGGAATCAAACGTAGTTCACTAAATGAAAGTTCTGCTTATTTGTGGCACATGCGTTTGGGTCATGTATCCAAAGAAGGATTAAAAAGATTAGTAAAGAATGAGATTCTTCTGAATCTGAATTTTGTTGATCTTGATATATGTTTGGATTGCACTAAAGGAAAGCAAACCAAGCATACCAAGAAAGATGCCATAAGGAGCACTCAACTTCTTGAAATTATACACACTGATATTTACGGACCCTTTGATGTTTCATTTTTTGGTGGAGAAAAATATTTTATCACCTTTATCGATGATTTTTCATGTGATGGATTTATCTATTTGTTAAACTAAAAATCTCAAGAAATAGACGCTCTCAAAGTATACATTAATGAGGTTGAAAGACAATTAGATAGGAAAGTGAAAATAATTAGGTCAGATATAGGTGGTGAATATTATGGAAAGTATAACGAATCAGGACAATGTCCAAGTCCAGTAGCAAAATTCTTTGAAGAACATGACATATGTGCACAATATTACTATGCAAGGAACACCTCAACAAAATGGTGTTGCAGAAATGAGTAACCGAACACTTATGGATATGGTCAGGAGTATGATGAGTAATTTCTCATTACCCAAATTATTGTGGATGCATGCTCTTAAAACCGTTGTATATTTATTAAACAAGATTCCTAGTAAGGCAGTTCCAAAGACCCCTTTTGAACTGTGGCCTAGAAGGAAACCTAGTTTAAGACACCTGCATGTTTGGGGTTGTCTAACAGAAACTAGAGTTTATAATCCACATGAAAAGAAATTAGATTCTCGAATAGTAAGTGATTACCTTATTGGTTATCCACAAAAATCTAAAGGGTATAGATTTTTCTGTCCAAATCATAGTTCACGAATTATTAAAACCGGTAATGCAAGATTCAGTCAAAATGGTGAAGTTAGTGGGAGTGTTGAATGACAATGCGTGGAAATTAATGATGTAAGGGTAAATATTCTATTGCCTATGAATGTACCTACTTCCGCACCAATAACAAATATTGTTCTTCTTGTTGAAGAACACTTTAATAATGTTGAACAACATTTGAGTGAAACACTTCAAGAAGGAACAAACTCACAAGTATCTGACACAAATGAACCACAAATAGTGTTATTAAAAAAATCTCAAAGAGAAAGAAAATTTGACATTTAAGATGATTATGTGATTTATTTGCAAGGCTGATTTTGACATTGGGGTTAATAAAGATCCTATTTCATTTTCATTGGGAATAGAAAGCACTGATTCTGATATATGAATTGTTGCCATTAATGAAGAGCTAAAATCCATGAAATACAACAAAGTTTGGGATCTCGTTCAATTGCCAGAAAGTTCTAAAAGAATCGGGTGTAGATGGTTCTTCAAGACCAAACGCGATTTAAATAGTAATATTGAACGATATAAAACCAGACTTGTTGCCAAGGGGTACACTCAATAAGGAGGTATTGATTAGAAGGAGACCTTTTCACCGGTCTCACAGAAAGACTCATTAAGAATTGTTTTGGCTTTGGTAGCTCATTATGATTTAGAGTTACACCAAATGGATGTGAAAATTGCCTATTTTAATGAAGACCTGAAGGAGGAAGTTTATATGGACCAACCAGATGGTTTTGAAATTAAAGGAAAAGTTCAAATGATGTATAAGCTAAAGAAGTCAATATATGGACTCAAACAATCCTCACGACAATAGTATGTAAATTTTAATGGTACCATAACATTTTTTAGATTTAAAAAGATTACCGTTGATTAGTGAATATACCAAAAGATCAGTCGGAGTAAGTTAATATTTTAGTCATGTATGTTGATGACATTTTACTTGCTGCTAATGATTTAAGCATTTTGCATGAGACGAAAGACTTTCTTAAAATGAAAGATATGGGTGAGGCATCCTATGTGGTATGGATAGAAATATTTCATAATAGATCACAAGGATTATTAGGACTGTCTCAAAAAAGATATATCAAAAGAGTTTTAACATGAACAATTATTCAGCAGGAATTGTTCCTATTCAAAAAGGGGACAAACTTAATCTCATGCAATGCCCAAAAAATGATGTAGAATAAAAGGAAACCAATTCAATTCCGTAGTCTTTTATTGTTGGTAGTTTGATATATGTTCAAACTTGTACAAGACCGGATATTAGTTTTGTGGTCATAATGCTAGGAAAATATCAAAGTAACCCTGGAATTGATCACTAGAAAGCTGCAAAGAAAGTCTTGAGGTACCTGAAAGGAATGAAGGATGACATACTCATGTATAGGAGATCCAATCACTTAGAAGTTACTAGATACTCAGATTCAGATTTTGTTGGATATGCTGACACTAGAAAGTCCACCTTTGATTACTTGTTCCTATCAGCTGAATGAGCAATATCGTGAAAGAGTGTTAAACAATATGTCATTGTCACATCCACAATGAAAGAAAAAAATATGGCATGTTATGAAGCCTCACTTCATGCATTATGGCTACGAAATTTTATTTCAGGACTGGGGGTTGTCGACACCATTACCAAGCCGCTGAAAATTTATTATGATACCACTGCAACAATATTCTTCTCCAAGAACGGTAAGTACTCCAAAGGTGCCAAACATATGGCATTAAAGCAATTACTATCGTCTGTAAATGAAGAAGTTCATAAACAAAGAGTGTTACTTGAGAATATTAGAACTGGTCTTATGATTGCAGATCCATTAACAAAGGTCTTACAACCAATGACATTTAAAGAACATGTTCAAAGAATGGGTCTTGGTTGTACTTATGATTGATATATTTATGATGTTTTTACACTTTGAGATCTTATGTGATTCTGATATACATTAATGAATCTGTTGGTTCTCATAATGATGTACACATTATTGTTTTGAGATATTACAAGATAAGTCTTTATGAAACATTATTGTGGACCGTAATGTTAAATGTTTTATAACTTATAAACCTAGTATGATAAGTTGCTAATATATATAGTAGTATATGGAAGGAAGTATGTAGCATAAAATTATGTACAACCGCCATAACTCGCATTAGTAGTTTGTCATAT
Organism: Solanum tuberosum; assembly: GCF_000226075.1. Classification (NCBI taxonomy): domain Eukaryota; kingdom Viridiplantae; phylum Streptophyta; class Magnoliopsida; order Solanales; family Solanaceae; genus Solanum; species Solanum tuberosum. The sequence continues at coordinate 1,769,758 of NW_006238940.1, read as the reverse complement.
TGTGTTATGTATGATGGACATTATAGAAGAGATTATTGTATGTGCAACTAATGTTTATGAAATGTTAATGTTATATGGTCATTGGGACAGTTTGTCACGCCCCGAGACTACCCCCGAGACGCGGACACGGGACCTAGGACCACAAGTGATCCCAAGCTAACCCTGCTGGCATGATCATGAGCATACTAAAGATAATAAACTGATGCGGAAGCTAAATCATAAATAAAATGAAAAGATGGGGAATACCCATATACTACAACTGAGATAAATGAAAACTGATGAGTTTAATACAAAGAAGATATTAACTCAATACTAAGCTGAATCTAACTATGTCTGAAATAAGCCTCTAAACTGACTAGAAATGTTGGGACATGCCCCAACTAG
>NW_006238940.1:1767846-1768091 GCF_000226075.1 Solanum tuberosum | reverse complement strand
AGCAAACTCAGTGGCGTTGGAAAGATAATTTAATTATATACCATATCATAGGTCATGTGACACCTAATTCATTGTGTGCTAAGAGTTATGACCATCTGAAGTTGACCTATCAATAATTTTCATTTAACTAGCTGCTAACCCTCATCTACGGTCAGACCAACGGACCGTGGATCGAATGATGGTCCGTGCTGGTCGACCGTAGTTCATGCAGAGGTTGGGTAAAGGAAATCTCGATCCACGGTCAG
>NW_006238940.1:1764559-1767053 GCF_000226075.1 Solanum tuberosum | reverse complement strand
CCACGGACCGTGGTCTGATCTACGGACCGTGGGTCTGTCCGTGAGTCGAGACTTAGCTAATTTTTCTGAGCTTGGCTGGGGAGGGGTTGCAGTGGTGAACCACGGACCACCAGCATGGGCCGTGGTCTGACCTACGGTCCGTGGATGGCAACCGTGGGTTGCACCTGCAACTTCTCAAAATCTGCATTTTTGGTCTGTTTCGAATACGGGGTGTTACAAAGTCAAAGAATGTAAGACTAATATCCTACATTATGGCCCAAGTTTACTTGTGACTTAAGTAAAACCATAAATAACATTTAATGAAGAATAGATCTCATTCGTACATCGGTTACTTGATAGATGTACCGGATTACGTCTTAACCTCTATAAATTGTCCTCCCTTCGCCCATTAGGATTACCACATATTCTCTACATTACTTCCATCGCTGATGGCTGTAGTAACGTAAGGCTATGGAAAGGAGGTAGAAACCAATATACGACTAACGTTTTCGCTTCTCTCTGTGATGATGTCTTCAACATCAGGTATATGCCCCTAATAATCTCTATGTAAGATTATTATGTTCAGGATCCTGATGTGTATCAAATTATTTAATCTTACAATTTTCTCATCTATGAACACGCGCGTGATGCTCACCCCTATTAATTAATTAATTAAATTTAAATATTAATAAAAGTGAGGTTAACCCGACCCGAATCATTTAATAAACCTTTTCATTTTTTCTTTTACATTTCTCAGTTTCTCTCTTCGTTTCCATTGAAAATCATGTGCTCAATGTTTCTTGGTTAAAACTCTTAGAGGACTAGCTGAATAAACAAGGGATTGAAGGTTAACATTTTAGGGTTTTCTTCATGTATTTGTGATTTGTTGGGGGGGGGGGGCACATGTTTAGATATTATTTTAGTGTAAAAAGTGTTAGAATCAACTTATTATAATTGCTAGTGTTAGTATTTTGTAATGTTTCATTGTGTTGTAGCTAATTGCTACTACTAGAGTTCTGTGTTATCGACTTAGTGCTATTGTTAGTGATTTTATGGTAGTGTAGATATAACATTTGTATATTTGTAGTTAATATTAGTTTGTAATGTACACATGTTAGGACAGTGTTAGATTAGAATATATTACTTTATTGGAGTTTGTTCCTGAATGTATGGTTGAATTGTGTATCTCTTGTTTACATTCTCTTTTAAGAATCTTCATATGTCTTTTATTTTGATAACTTTAAGATGGTATCATGGAGGAAATTGTATTTGGTCCCCCTTCTGAATATATTAGGGGGGGGGGGAATGTGACAGGATTTCTAGAAGTAGATGTTGATAGGATGTCTTACTTTGAGTTGATGGATTACATAAAGGATCTAGGATATACAATAAATTGTGACATTTTTATTAAGTGAAATGGGTTATTGGTCCTAATTACTTGTGATAAGGTTATATTTGACATTTTAAACTTGATTAAAAAATGGTGATGAAGTTGAGGTGTATGTTTCTCATGGGGTGAATGAACCTTATCATGCCCCAATTAAATTAGAGTGTGTCCCCAATGTGAGGGACAATGAGGTAGGTGAGGAACACTTGAATGAGGTTGAAGCTTGTAACCCTAATAATCAACCTCCTTCTTTTTTTCCTTCCAACCCTATTACTGAGACCTCATTTGGTCTTTCTGATACCTCCAACGTTCCTTTTGAAGCTCCCCCTGGGGATCCTCCATCTATTGTGCCTCATCCTTCTACTGTGTCTCTTCCATCTACTATACCTCTTCATTCTTGTGTACCTTTATCTGATCCTCTAACAAATCATGATTCAATTGATGATGAATTGGAAGATGATTCAGAATCTGAAGGAGATATTATGAAGATAGTAAGGTTCATAATGATGTCCACAAGAGTACATTGATATAAGGGTAAGCAAGAGTCATTTTAAAATGTCATGAATGCGAAGTAGAGGTACTACTTCAGAACAGATTCATGTTGATAAAAAGGGTCCAGATATAGAGTATGATGAGACAAATATTAGTATTAGGGAAATCTTATTTGGTAAACTAAAAGGTGATGAACCTTACTATCTAAGTGATGAAGTTCCTAGCTTTGAATATATGATGAAACATGTTGGGGAGATGGTGAAGAGGTTGATCAAGTAGTGCATAAACCTATGTGAAGGCAGAAAACCCCTAATAGAATTGTTTTTGATGAAACTTGTGAAAAGATTGTTCGGAAATTAGGGCTGACTTATAGAAGTATTGAGAAATTTAGATCGGCAATAACGAGATATGCAGTCCTAGTAAAGATCCAAATTGAAAAATATGTGAATGATCCTGGCAGAGTTAGAGTGAGATGTTGCAAAGAGGATTGTCTTTGGTTGTTGTGTGCAAGTAAGGATAAAAGTAGTGGAGATTTCATAGTTAAAAGATATAACTCTGTCCATTTATGTTTGACATAAACTATTAACTATCTTTGCAGCTCTGTAATGACCCTCATGGTCATTTCTGTGTCTTGCC
>NW_006238940.1:1706259-1764459 GCF_000226075.1 Solanum tuberosum | reverse complement strand
TGCCATCATGACTTGAGAAATCGGGTCGTGACAAGCTCAAAGTTTCTGGCCACCAAATAAAAAGAAAGAATAACTCAATAGTCAAACATTAGCATTGTGATGTTTTTGGAGACTATTAGAAATGAGTTGGATATCCATGTTGGTAGGATAATAGTGAAAAGAGTTAGGACTAGAGTGTTACAAGAGATCATGGGTGATCACATTGTTAAGTATGGTAAGATTTTTTTTTTATAAAGATGAGATTCTGAGGAGTAATGTAGGTATCACTTGTGTTGTGAAGGTTGGAAAAGAAGATGAAACTAGATAGAAAATCTTTCAAGAATTTTATGTTTGATTTCATGGTTCAAATAAAGTATCCTTTAGAGGTTCTAGGAGGTTGATTTGTTTGGATGGGTGTTTCCTCAAAGGTGTGTGCAAAGGTAAGTTGTTGGTGGTAGTTTGCAGATATGGAAACAACCAAATGTTGCCTATTATTTGCGTAGTTGTTGAGGTTAAGAACCAATTTACCTGGAAATAATTTCTTGAACTGGTGAGGAATGATATTGATCTTAGAGAAGGGCATCAACTAAGCATCATTACTGATATGCAAAAGGTATGACCTTAATAGTTATATTATTATCTTTTTATTTTTATTTTCCTTTAGTTTTGCATTTTAATTATTATATATATGTTATGTTGCTTTTTGAGAACTGGAAATTGTTGTTTAAGAGATATTTCTACTTGTTGAACACAGAAAATGTGCAAGACATGTTCTTACAAATTGGTGTAAAAACTAGAAATGAGTAGAAAGAAGAAAAATGTTCTGGAGGATTGCTAAATCCACATTGGAAGTTAAGTTGAAGGACAATATATAGGAATGAAGAAGTTGGGAAAGGTATGTTTGGATGATCTTTTATGGTACAACTTGGATACACGGTGCAAGAGATATTTTCAAGACCATAGAAAATGGATATTGTGGACAACAATATGGCAGAGAGTTTTAATGTATGAATATTGTCTGCAAGGTATAAAACAATCATCATAATGCTTAAGGAGAATAGGGTAAAGATGATGAAAAGAATTGGTGATTTGAGACAGTTCTCAAACACTTGGATCACTGATATATATCTCCTATGTCTCTGAAGATTTTACAATAAAATATTGACAAGTCTATACAGTGCAACTTGTCTTGGAATTAGGAAAAAGGTTTTCAATTAAACACAATGATTTTACACATAATATGGACATTGTTAGTAGGAGTTGTAGTTGTAGATCTTGGCATGTTCGGGGCATTCCTTGTCCTCATGTTGTTGTTGCCCTTCATTACAAGGAGTTGGAATCAATCAATAATGTGACTAATTGTTAGGAGACCCACCTCAGTACATATGCTTATTTTATTCAGCCAATTAATAACATGAAAATGTGGTCAATATCAAATAATCCAATTGTAAGGCCATTAAAGAAAACGCTGTTGCCGGGAAGACCAAGTAAGGTTAGAAGAAAAAAGGCAAATGAAAGAGAAAAAAAACTGAAAAGCTTAGCAAATATGGTACACAAGGACACAATAAAAGAGGATGTCCTACAAAAAACCAAGTTGATCCAAGTCAATCAGCTGAAACAACTTATTAGGCACAAATATATTTATTTGTTACTTTCATATGTAAGTTATATGAAAATGTACTGATATGTCAATACACTGGAAGGACAAGAGGCAGAGAAAAAGTGTAGCACCTCAGAAGTTGGAAAGTTGAGTTGGAAAGAAAATATGCAGAAATTTATGTTGGTGTAGCCGTGTAGGTTGTACGAGGCCAACTACGGACTATACAAGGTCCTATGGTTTGTAGATGGCTGTCAAGGAATGAGTCCTAGAATTTTGAAATTTTCAAATGTTTGATGAGGTTTTACGGACTACGAGGATAACTTGTAAAAGGGTGTACGAGTCGTAGGTGAGGTTCATAAATTGAGTCCAGACTTGGATAGATTATGGGAACCTTAAGTTATACGAGTGGATGTATGAATCATACCAAATAGTTCGGATTATAGTCATGCTCGTGGTTTATGTATGAGACTTAAAAGGGAATTTCTTTACTTGGGATGTGCGAGAGGATCTACGGTTCATGGTTGGAATGATGGTTCATGGTCTGGTGTTCATGAATTGAGTTCAGAATGTTTGGTATCTAGTAATGTGATCTACGGATGACCAGTGTGGTCCGTAGAAACATGTATGGATCGTACATAGTGTCATAGGTCACTTTGAGAGTTTTAAGTCAGAGTTATTTGGAACTTTTCTGACCCTTTTAATTCCTAAACTATGTTGATTCTAGACTATTCCTAAGTCATATATGGTTTTGTATTTCAAAATTCTCCTATTCCCTTGCATTCTCTCAGAAACCCCAAAAGCTTTCAAGGTCTTCTTCTCCAAGGATTCTCTCATGGTGAATTAGGGTTCTTCAAGCTTAAGTCTCCTCTTCCAATTCCAAATTTAGGGTTAATCAAGGTATGTGGAAAATTCATCAATTGAGCCTTTTCCATCGATTGAGTCCCAAAGACACCTCAATTTTTCTTCAATAATTCTTACCCAGATTCTAGGGTTTCATGATTTTGTTATGAGTTCTAATGATTTAAGTATTTCTCATCATAACTAATCTTATGATGCATGATTTGATCATAATTATATATTTTCAATGATTTTCATATGAACCCATGCTATATGAATACTTTATGATTATGAACTAAGCTTTGAGATTATGCATGCATTATGAATTGAGGAATTTATGAATCAAGGATGCTTTTAGTTAAAGTATCAACATATTTCATGAAAAAAGTTGCTTCCAATTGAAGTTTTCCAATTATGAAAAGATAATAATGATTTGGATGCTTTAGATAAGTATTTTAAAAGTATGATTTGAAATCATAATTTTAAAAGGAGTTATTGTATGGTATGATGTCACTCCCCGAGGTTACCCCCTGGACGCAAACACGGGACCTAGAATCACGAGTGACCCCAAGCTAACCCTGCTGGCATATCATAAGCATACTTAAAGATAAACTGAAACAAGAAACACTAAGCGAAAGCTTAATCATAATAAAACTGAAATGATGGGGAATACCCATACTAAGTCTCAATATATATATATATATACATATATATATATGTATATATATATATATAAAGCTGAGTAGAGTTTAAGATACTGAAATAAACTCAAGTACTAAAATTGAATCTATGTCTGAAAATAGCTTCTAACTGACTAGAAGTGCTGGGACATGCCCCCAGCTAAATCTAGCAAAACTGAAGCTAAAACTAAAAGCAAAGAAAGATAATCATGTCACTCGTCCTCGAAGAATGAGGACTCACCACTAATTCTGCTGAACTGAAGATCGGGAACCGATCTATTCGTGGTTTGGAAGCTGAGAACCTGAACCTACATCACGAGAAGATGCAGCACAGAGTATACGTCAGTACTTGAAAGATACTGAGCATGCATGGTAGAGTAATTATGAACAATAACATAACTGAACCAATAATGTCTGAGCAATAATAAGAGATAAACATGATACTAAACTGAAAACACTGAATCATGAACTACTGAATGCAATGACCAAGTTTATAAGATGCTGAGATTGAAATATGACTGTAATTGATACCATGGTCAATGCAATAGAATCTGACTGAACTGTGGGAGCTACTAATAACCGACATAAACCACATGAGCTAAATGTGGAGTCCGATGTATACGCCCCATCGAGAGGACCCAATATACCCTGCTAGAGGTATAGAGGCATGACTGGCGTGATCACTAAAATGATGCCCACAGAGGGGAATTACAACCTACGATGCACGTAGTTCTGGGACTTGCGGGTGACTGACCCTAGTCCACTCGGTATTAAGCTTCTCCCAATTGATTATGTAATTTAGCAATTTATAACTGAAATGTTGTAATACTAGATAACTCAAAATACTGACATGCCAACTGAAATTGCAACATTAATGTACTGATAATGAAACATTCATAACTGGAGCATGTATAACTGAATAACTGACCTAGCATGTGCAATTCATGAACTAAACGAACTACATAGCTAGGGTTCTGAATTTAAGAAGGAATTTATACCAAACCATACTAAAATCATGAAGGGTTCTGAATTTATGAAGGAATTTATACCAAACCATACTGAAATCATGAAAATCTGATTAGGAACATTAAAGTAACTAATTTATATTGATCTGCTGAAATTCTAGAAACCCTAGGTCTAGATAATATTAAGAGAATCAAGAATCTGACTGAATTCTAGGGACCTAATGGGTGAAAGGAACCCACTAGTGAAATCCCACATACTTGGTGACTAAATTCACAGAGAAATCTTTTGATTTCGGGGAATGAACTGATAAAAACTCGTTGCGTTCTTGAACTAGGGCTGCTCGATTTTCTCCTCTATTTTGCTCTAAGTTTGATGAATTTTTGGTGAATAACTGATTAGGTTAGATTCTAATTAGTTTACTAGGTTAAAACTGACCAAAACTACGTAGTTTAGGGGTTAAACGACGTATTTTAGGTGTCCAACACATATTAGAAATTACCAAACGACCCCTGACTTAAAATCTGCTGAAGCCACCTACGGACGGATCGATGGTTCCTGGACTGATCCACGATTCGTCCTGTCAGTCCGTCGATCGACTTTAGAGAGTAGGTTCTAAGGAGTCTTGACATACGGATGGATCGATGGTCCTTCGACTGATCCACGATCCGTCCTGTCCGACCTTCGATCGACTTTAGAGACCAGGTTCTGAGGGGTTTTGAGGGTCTTGACTTACGAACGGATCGACGATCCTTGGACTGATCCATGATCCGTCTTATCCGACCATGGGTCGTGCCTTAAAATAGTTTTCTGAGTTTCTGGGAAGGGTTGGAGGAGGCCATCCACGGACTACCAGAACGGGCTGTGGGTCACCCTATGATCAGTGGGTGGCAAACGTGGGTTGCACCTACAACTTCTGGAAATCTGCTGGTTTGGTTCATTTTTGGATACGGGGTGTTACATTATCTTCCCCTTGGGAACATTCGTCCTTGAATGAAGTCTAAACTAGTTGGATAGGGACGGAAAGAGCTGCAAACCCTGCCACTAATTACTAGAAACTGATTTCTGACTGAACTAAATTCCAAGAACCTTTAAATACGCTGAAAATGCAAGTACAAACTGAAGGAACATGATACTAAGCCTGAATATACGCATGAATGACTGAAAAACTGAAAAGGAACTATTACCTCAAGCTAGAATGGAATCGGAAGGAAAGAGGTGAGGATACTTGGCTTTCATGGCTGCTTCTGCTTCCCAAGTAGCTGCATCTACAGACTGACTCCTCCATAAAACCTTAAATGAAGCGACTTCTTTGTTTCTCAACCTTCTAACCTAACGATCAAGAATTTCAACTGGCACATCCTCATAAGTGAGACTATCCTTTACACCCACACTTTCTAAAGGTACTATAGATGCTGGATCACCCACACACTTCTTCAACAACGAAATGTGAAAAACTGGATGCACTACCGCTAGTTCTGCTGGCTACTCTAACTTATAAGCCACTTTACCAACTCTTTTCAATATCTTGTAAGGGCCTACATATCTTGGACTGAGCTTCCCTTTCTTGCCAAATCTCATCACCCATTTTTCTATAGGTGACACTTTCAGGAAACCCAATCATCAACCTGGAACTCTAATTCCCTTCTCCTTACATCTGCATAAGATTTTTGGCGACTCTGGGCTGTCTTAAGTCTATCTCTAATGAGTTGCACTTTCTCCATAGCATCATGAACTGAATCTGGCCCTATCTAGGCTATTTCACCTACTTTAAACCAACCAATTGGAGATCTACATCTATCCCATACAATGCCTCATAAGGTGCCATCTGAATGCTGGAATGGTTGCTATTATTGTAGGTGAACTCTATAAGAGGGAGGTGATCATCGCAACTACCCTTGAAGTCGATCACACAAGTTCTCAACATGTACTCTAAGGTATGAATGGTACGCTCTGCCTGACCATCCGTCTGTGGATGAAATGTTGTGCTAAGATTAACCTGAGTACCAAGACCTTTCTGAAATGACTTCCAGAAATGAGAGGTAAACTGAGGACCTCTATCTGAGATGATTGACAAAGTTACTCCATGCAACCTGACTATCTCATTAATGTAAAGATTGGCATAGTCCTCCGCCGAATCCGTAGTCTTAACAGCCAAAAAGCGCATCGACTTAGTGACTCTATCAACTATCACCCAATTGGAGTCATACTGTCAGCGAGTACGAGGTAATCCTGTAATGAAGTTAATGCTGATCACTTCCCACTTCCACTTAGGAATGTTGATCTCTTGAGTCATACCTCCTAGTTTCTGATGATCTACTTTCACTTGCTGGCAATTTGGTCACTTAGCCACAAAATCTGCTATATCCCTCTTCATGCCATTCCACCAAAAGACTTCCCGCAGATCACATTACATCTTAGTGGAGCCTAGATGAATAGAATATATGGAATTATGGGCTTATGCAAGAATCTGCTGCCTCAACTTACCCACATTAGGAACACATAATCGACCATGATAGCGAAACACTCCATCTCCTCCTTGGGAGAAAACCTCAACTCTCTGCTGATGGACTGCACCCTTTAGTTGAAGCAATATCAGATCACTGTCTTTCTTTTCCCTAACCTCCACTACCAATGAAGATTCTGACCCATTCTGAACTGCTACATCACCATCTGATATGCTCATAAGGCGAACTCCCAAGCGAGCAAGCCTGTGAACATCCTTTGCTAGTTCCTTTCTTTCTTCCTCAACATATGCTATACTACCCATAGATAGTCTACTAAAAGAATCTGCTACTACATTTGCTTTACCAAGATGGTAATGCACACTCATATCATAATCCTTGAGGAATTCAAACCATCTCCTCTGGCGAAGATTCAACTCTTTATGGGTGAACACATACTTAAGGCTCTTATGGTCTGTGAACACATCTACGTGAACACCATACAAGTAATGTCTCCAAATCTTAAGTGCAAACACCACTATTACAAGCTCGAGGTCATAAGTTGGATAGTTCTTCTCATGCATCTTAAGTTGTCTAGAAGTATAAGCTATAACCTTACCTCGCTGCATCAACACACAACCTAGGCAAACTCTAGACGCATCACAATAGATCACATAACTATCTGAACCCTCTGGTAGAGTCAAAATAAGAGTTATAGTCAACCTAGTTTTCAATTCTGCGAACCTCTTTTCACAGTCATTTGACCACTTAAATTTGACCTTTTTCTGAGTCAACTTAGTCAACAGAGAGGCTATGGATGAAAATCCTTCCACGAACCTTCTTTAATAACCCGCTAGACCCAAGAAACTTCTGATATCTGTAGGAGAGGTAGGTCTGGGCCATTGTTTCACTGCTTCTATTTTTTGAGAATCCACTCGGATCCCTTCGCTAGTCACTATATGAATAAGGAAAGCAACTGACTGCAACAAAAACTTACATTTGCTAAACTTCGCGAATAACTGGCGATCTTTGAGAGTTTGCAGGGCAACCCTCAAATGAGTCACATGTTCTTCCTCATTCCTGGAGTAAATTAGGATATCATCAATAGATACAATAACGAACAAGTCCAAATACTGCTTGAACACTCTGTTCATCAAATCTATGAAAGCTGCAGGAGCATTGGTTAGTCCAAATGACATAACTACAAATTCATAATGACCATACCGAGTTCTGAAGGATGTTTTCGAGATGTCACTATCTCTGACTCTAAGCTGATGATAACCGGATCTGAGGTCTGTCTTTGAGAAATGACTAGCACCCTGAAGTTGCTCAAACAAGTAATCAATCCTGGGGATAGGATACTTTTTATTGATTGTGACTTTGTTCAACTGTCGATAGTAAATGCACATTCTGAGAGAACCATCTTTCTTCTTCACGAACAACACTGGCGCACCCCATAGGGAAATACTGAGTCTGATGAAGCCCTTATCTAGAAGGTCTTTCAACTGCTCTTTCAATTCCTTAAGCTCAGCTGGAGCCATTCTATAAGGAGGAATAGAAATAAGCTGGGTATCTGGAAGGAGATCAATTCCAAAGTCGATTTCCCTTTCGGGAGGAACTTTGGGAAGATCTTTTGGAAACTCATTCACTACTGGGACTGACTCAAGAGTTGGAGTTTCAGTGCTAGAATCCTTAACCCGAACAAGATGATAGAGATAACCCTTAGAGATCATCTTTCTGGCCTTAAGGTAAGAAATGAATCGACCCATACGCGCTAAGCTACTACCCTTCCATTCTAAGATTGGTTTGTCTGGAAACTGAAAATGAACAATCCTAGTTCTACAATCGACTAAGGCATAACATGAAGGTAACCAATCTATGCCTAGAATGACATCGAATTCTACCATTTATAACTCTCCAAGATCTGCTGAGGTGACTTTTTGGGAGACTGTGACAGGGCAATTTTTGTATACCTGTCTAGCTATAACTGGGTCATCAACTGGAGTAGAGACTGAGAAGGGTTCTGAGAGAGTTTCTGGACTAACATTGAAGTTGATTGCTATATAAGGAGTTACAAAAGACAAAGTAGTCCATGTTGTCTTTCCATTGAGTGAACCATATTTGAGCCACATCCTTAAGCTGGTAGGATGCCAATTCCATCCTATCACTACCAGTCATTTGCATCACTCCAAATATTTTCTTAACCTCATCAATAAAATTCTATGGGTCCTCACCAACTTGCAACCCTAAAACTCAGGCGGATTCATCCTAACGAAATCTCGAACTCTAGCTGCCACTGATCCACTATTTTTATTAGTAGGAACTGGAACCTGCTGATTGTTCTGGTTGGTCATACTCTGAGCCAAAAGCTGAATCGCATTTAGAAATTCTATATTCGTAACTTCAACGTCTGGGACTGGAGGAACTGCATTAGCATTGTGTGCATTAGCATTCCTTGCGTAAGCTCTACGAGGAGGCATGATCTTAAGCGCATAACGATGGATTGGAAATGAGATCATACCAGCGCACGATAAGAATATCAAGAAAGTGAACTTTTCCTAAAACACTTCATAGCTTCCCTCTCATTAGATGTGGTGCACTTCATACCCATGAAAAAGACTCTACTTAGTGCGGCTTTTCAGACATCATAAAACTCTTAAACCTAGTGCTCTGTTACCAAGTTTGTCACCCCCCAAAGCTACCCAGGACGCGAACACGGGACCTAGGATCACGAGTGACCCCAAGCTAACCCTGATGGCATATCATAAGCATACTTAAAGATAAACTGAAACAAGAAACACTATGCGGAAGCTTAATCATAATAAAACTTAAATGATGGGGACTACCTATACTAGCAAAATTGAAACTAAAACTAAAAGCAAAGAAAGATAATCATGTCACTTGTCCACGAAGAATGAGGACTCACCGCTGATGCTACTGAACTAAAGATCGGGAACCGATCTATGCGTGATCTAGAAGTTGAGAACCTGAACCTACATCACGAGAAGATGTAGCGCAAAGTATGCGTCAGTACTTGAAAGGTACTGAGCATGCATGATAGAGTAAAGCTGAACAATAACATAATTGAACCAAATCATAATATCTGAGCAATGATAAGAGATAAACATGATACTAAATTGAAAAACACTGAATCATGAACTACTGAATGCAATGACCAAGTTTATAACCTAGTCACACTTATGGTTAGTAGAGGCTTGTTGATAGACTTAGCAGACATTTCACATTTACAATCTTTATGCTCAAATTCTCTTTTTGGCGAGATTGTTGTTTGAGATTATACTTATGATTTATCTCTTATTTCAGTTTTGTTGTTATTATAGTGCCATGCTTATGTCAAGTGGCTTTTTTAAAGTCTATCAGGATTATATTCACCATGTTACGTCTAGGGGTAGTTCGAGCCATGACAAACTTGGTATTTAGAGCATGAGGTTTTAAAGAGTTTTATGTGTCTAACAAGCCGCGTTTAGTAGAGTCGTATTCATTAATGTGAAGTGCGTCTCATTTATGAATAGAAAGCTACGAAATGTTTAAGAAACTTCACATATTTCATTACTCTATAGTTGTGTGATAGAGCTGAACTCTATAATGGTCTTCCTTTTAACTCTTGTTTTATGTGTTTCATAACATTCCTTTAAGAAGATATCCTATGAGAATGAGCTTTAATGTGGAACCCAAAGTTCCTTTGGCCGAGAAAGTGTCTCATGCAAAGTTTTGGGTTGCTTTCCAAGTGTTGGCCCAAGCCATGACCGCACAAGCTAATAGAGAGATTGTAGCTCCCGTGAACCCAAATGTGGATATGGAAGTGATAAGAGTTAGAAACCTTATGAGGATGAATCCTCTAGAGTCTATGGTTTGAAGGTAGAGGAAGATCCACAAGAATTTATCGAGGGAATCCAAAAGATCATGGATATTATGGGAGTGACTCTATTAGAAAAGGCAGATTTGGTCATTTACCAATTAAAAGGGGTTGCTCAAGTGTTGTTTTCTCAATGAAAGGATGAAAGGGTTATTGATGCGGGTCCCTTGGATTGGGACAAGTTCAAAAGGGAATTCCTGAAACACCTCAGATTTGAGAAAGGGCAAAATAACAGTTCTCAGAAGTTTTTGGTGCCATCCGACGGAGGCCAACCACGACCCGTAGGTCTGGTCCGTGGATTGGTCACCCAAGCATGCTTAGAAACCCAGAACCACGGCTTGGACCAACGTATCGTCGTTGGGTCCACGGTCCGTGGATGATGTCCGTAGGTCAGGGCCTCAAAATCCAAGTTTCTGAAACAGACGACGGATGTGCAGGACGGATCGTCGGTCACACCACGGTCCATGGATCAAGCCGTAAGTCGAAGGTCGACAGTTATTTTTAGGGGTAGTTGGGTCTTTTCCTAATTATTTTATCCTAATACTATATCATTTTGCCTATGCCTTAGACCCCTACATAAGCATTTTAACTCCTAAATTTCCCCAATTGAAATCATTCTCTCAAATTTCTAAAAGAAGATCAAGTCTCTTCTCCAAAAATATTTCTTTCTCTAGAAGCTTGAATAGAAAATTCAAGCTAGGGTTCAAGATCAAGCCTTCATTCTTCAATTGTTTTTGGGATTTGATAGCAAGGTATGATTGTTTTCATCCATGAATTCCTTCCATTCATGGAGTTCCCAAATTCTCCTATTTTCAAAGTTAGAAATCTCCAATTGAGTTAGAATTTTCTTCAATTGCCATGGGTTCTCTTCAATGTTGATTTAAATAATTGAATTATGATCTCTTATGCATAAATTCATTAAATATTATGACTTTTATGATGATCTCCCGTGAACCCATGTAAATCCCATGTTTTCCAATTATGATGATGTGATGTGGGTTTTGAATTATGAAAGTGGAGATTATGAAATTAAGCATGTTCTTATTAGATTTATGTAAATGTTTTAAGGATGCTTTGAGAGTAAAGTATCAAAGATGTGATTGTTTTGTTGTTGAAAGGATTTCTCATAAACACATTTAAGCATGATTTGTGAAAGGACATTCTCACATATAGGATTCTTAGGGTTGAAAGGTTTTCTCAACTAAACTAATGAATCAAAGATTTTAGGAGCTATTCCAATAATACCTAACTTGGATTGGTTACTAAGTTGTACGTTTCCATGGATGATACTATGACTAGCTTGGATGGGTTACTTAATTGTACCTCCCCATGGATGATGCATTACTTAGCTTGGATTGGTTATTGAATGATACCTTTCCATAGATGTCATAAGACTTAGCTTGGATTGGCAAGATGACGTGCCCTTCCATGGGTAATGACTTAGCTTGGATTGGCAAGATGACGTTCCCTTTCATGGATAATAAGAAAAAGTTAAGAAAATAACTACTTCGTGGGATGCATGCTTAGCACCGAGAGGATATTGACATGGAAGCTCTCCCGTTAGTAGAGGCCGAGTTTCTAGTAGAAATCTCCTTATCCCTTACCTATGTGCCCCCATAGGATGATTGTCTAGTTAGACATTAGCTAGTGGATCCACTTTAGCTCAGATTCATGGTCCTTCCTTGGCAAGTAGGACACCCCTTTTCGGTATGGGGTAGACATTGGATTCCGTGTTGATAACTCACATGGTCTTATATGTCGGTTAAGGCTACTTCCCACAAACAAATAAGCAAAGTTAGGATGAATTAAAGTTACTTCAAGGAAGTATCGTAAGTATGTTTTAAGATGATGTTCACTTGCATTGATCATGTTTTATGACTTATGGTTTCTAACTCTCATGATTTATGTTTTAGCTTGATCATTGCTTACTCATGAAAATGTCCCTTTTTAGCATGTTTTAAATGTTTTATGCATGGCTATAATACTTGGTACATATTTTTTACTAACGCATACTCTTGCCTACATTTCCAAAATGTAGGGTCCGACTGTCAGGGTTCTCAGTTTCGTGGCTAGAGGTTGATTTTCGAGATTTCTGAGCTTTGGTGAGTCCTCATGCTTCAAAGACCGGACGTTATTGTTTTCAGTTTTTCCTTACTTTCAGTTTTGAAATATGATGTATGGGCTAGGCCAATTTCAGTCTATTGTACTAGATGGCTAATGAGACAAGTGTTTAGACTTCCGTTTTACTTTTATAAAACTTTTGGACTTGATATGTTGTCTTTATCTCTTTTGTTCTATTTCTTATGTTATTAATGCTAAGTGGCTTGTATGAGGCCTCTCGGGGTCCTATACACAATGTTACATCTAGGGTGTATCCCTGAGTCATGACAATTTCTTGATCGGTTCTTTCCCCTTGAGATGAGGGAGGCTAAAGTACAAGAATTTATCAACTTGATGCAAGTTCATATGAGTGTAAAGGAATAATATTTGAATTTCACTCAACTATCACTTCAAATTGCGACGGTTAATTTTGCAAATTACATCGGTCAAAACCCTCCACAATTTGATGTAACATTGGTTTTCAAAAATGTTGCAGTTATGTTTGCCGCAACCTATTTGTGGGGGTTTTGTTAAGCCCGTCGTAACAACATATTGTGTGTGTGGGGGGGGGGTTGAATTAATTTTGTTTGCAACAGTAATAACCTCCACCATTTTTGGTATAATTTATTTTGTTCTGCCAACATTATAACTTATTGGCCCCATAATTTTTTACACTTTCTTACAAAAGTTTTTGTTAGTAAGTTACAACTTACAATAAATATAACAATAATTATAATAAAGCCATCAAAAGCATTTATACAATAAGAAATACCAGTTGATTCATAAAAATGCTAAGCAATAAAACAAATCATCAATTCTAGATACACCTTTATGTCAATGAAGATAAGAAATGAAAAGATTTTGAATACATCTCTACATACAATATTTCAAATCGGGACTTCTCAACAATTATTTGGGGAACACTTTGCATCTTCAAATTTACTCCTTCATAATATCAACATGTGCTAGTCATCTTGATAAGTCTGAAATTTGTTAAGGTACATCTTCCATGCTTGAGAAATCTACAGTAAGTTGGGAACAGGTAACTTATCTTAGCTCCAGTTCTGTTACGATTATTAGTATTACCTGTGAGAGTAAGAAAACTAACTTCTCAGCATTTTACTGAGACAAAATATACAAGTCGACATGAACTACAAAATTCAAGTACATCTGATTTTGACAGAAAAAATTTGTGATCGTAAATCAACCTTTTTGCATTAAGAACAAAACGAGTCAAAAATAAATTGGAAGATGACAAATGCGTAGTAGATTCAAAAGCTAAATCAGAAGAATACATCCGACGTTCAGAATAAAATTAGTCAAAAGGGTCTTCTTTAGGAAAATTGTTTATTCAACACTTAACATGTGTGACTCTTGTTTAGAATTTTGTTCCCTAAGCCTCCTCTCTACAACTATAACAGCAACAACCGAAGGTGGAAATGTGTCAAGCTCCTAGTTGCCTTTTCATCAGTGGAAGGTATTAGTGTCACCCTGAATAAGGATTCAACATTTCTTAGTGTCAAAATGGTCTGATCTTTGATTCTTTATATCAACTAACTAAATATTATAAAAAGTGGCATGAATAATAAATTGATACACACCAATTGTACCACAATAACTAAAATAACTGCCCTATAGCTAAAGCACATTCATAGTTACTAGATTGTGTAATTACGTAGTGGCTTTCTAAACAGATCCAAGATATTTCTATCCTTTGTTATATGGATTTAATTTGTATCTACAAATATTGTAAACAATTTTTTTACACACTCGGTGAAAGCTAGATACTTTCAATTGATTAAAATCAAGTGTAAATAGTTCTTTTATCAACTATTGTAACATCAAATAGGCAGTTGCTATTGTTAACTTTTTTTCCTTGTTGCCTTCGTTTTCTCAAAAAATCTAATATAATATTGTTTCTTTCCTCTCTTTAATGTCCATTTCCAAGCATATCATTTCCATTTACTCATCACTAGTCCTATAGAGTTGCAATTTTTTACAATTTGCTTTACACTTTGGTCTCAACAACAAACTCAAAATAGAGGAAAGATAACAAGTAGATAGTTGTTCAATACATACCGAGTTTTTCAAGTATTAATCAAATAACTATTTAATATCAAATCTTCTTGACCTTCAAATCAAGTATAGGCTAAAATATCATACCTTGCTACACATTTATAGCAAGGTACTAACTATCTTACAAAATGCATAATTGATGCTAACTAAATTGTTGATTCAATTAGCTCCTTGAGACCTTGCTAAAATAAAGAAATCAAGTTGTTAAATGAGCTAAAATTGAAATTCTTACATGTAGTGGCGACTAGTCTATTACGAGGCAATTGTATAATAAGAATATTTTAGATTTTCTAACAATTAAAAAAGGAGAAAGATAATCAAGTTGTTGTCTTAGTTAGCTTTTAAATTAACATAAGAGAAACATGAATTGAAGAACGAAGTAATTTCATTAAGTTGAAAATTTACCTGGTGAAGAGTATCCAGACTTTTTGTATGCATTGGTGACTGTGGGATTACACCATTTGGTGGACGGATACAAACAAGGGCGCACATTAGTGTCTGCCACCAAAAATCCTAAAGCACAATGTCACGAGAAAATCTAAAGGAAACACAGATTTAGAAAGAGAAAGCAAATTATGGAAGGTGACACTATATGTGTATCAAAATGAAATTTTCATACAAGGAACCCCAAAAGAAGCAAGTCATAATAAAAAGAGGATGACTTTCTAAAGATTGAACTCTTTCTGTTGAGGAAAATGGGAGGCTACACTATGCTCCAAAATGTTATGCCTTGAAGAAGCTACTCACTTGAAGCTCCAAATTGGCATGTGTTTAATTGCAAGGGTCAGTATTAACATCAACATCTTCAAAATTTAAGGTCTTAAACATGTCACGACATTTCTATGACTATAAGAGCAGGTCACTAAGGACAAAATATGAAGTTCAAATTTGAAGAGTTTCCAAGAATATAAACGCATCACTCTTTCTGAAACAAACTAAAAGAAAGTTCATTTCATGTAACCTAGAGCGAAGGAAATACCTTTACTTTGGAAAAACCTGCATCATCTGAAACAGACAGTGATGCAAAATAGGAAGCTGGAGATCTTCGTTGAACGTTGAATTTCTTGCAATAAGGAAGCCAATGCTTTGCAAAGCGAGAAGCTTCTAGCAAGGCATAAAAGGTAAGCTTGGAACCAGCATCATCTGAGAGAATAACACTAAGATTTTCTGGAGGATAATTTTAAGCCATGAGCCTATGACTGAGAAAACTGTATTGGTCACCATAATTGGCGGCTTAGTTATAGTATCATATGTGCACACAAATACATCTACTCTTGGCAACTTATTCTCGTACCCATTTCATTCGACAATAAATAATAATATTAACAAAACTATCTTCACTCTAACAATATGAACTTACACTTAAAGGCGAGATGATCACACAATTCAATGTGGGTACTAGAACAAGCAATATTCTGAGTTTACACTGTACTTTTACGTGTTTGATGCATGAGAGGCGAGTTGATTATCCAGTAAAATGATATATAAATGAGCATTCTGCTCTATCTAACAATTTAAATTTTTAGATGAGAAGATTATAGAATTCAACATGTTATAAGAGCTGGCAATGTGGTTTAAAATTCAAACACCCCTACAGTAAAACTTTTATACTTACATGATAAAAAACAAATATCTATGATACATAGAAGATCATTATAATTCTTTGAAAGTTAAAAATCATGGGAACAATGTAGTCACTTACTAGTTAGTGTTGAACCATTTTTTCATTTATATGGTAGGTAAAAGGTGTTTCCCTAGACATTAGAAAGTAGATATCGAAATCTATCTCACCACCATTTCAATCATATCTTGGTAGAACCCGACCTTGCATAACAAATCACCATTTCAACCATATCTTGATAGTGATCAACTTATGAATAAATTTTATCACTATCAAGTCACATAAGCAGACTAGAGCCACTAAATTCCACAAGAAACCAAAAACATTTTGAAAGATGAACGAAATTCTGTTAGCAACTACAAAAAAAAAATCAACTATAATAGCGTGAAAAAGATTTAACTTATACACACTAACATCATGTTATTTAAGCAACACATACATTCAAAGGTGATTTTGTCAAATTGATTTGTTTAGGTGAGGTACACATGAATGCTCTTCTATTTGTCTTAACCTTTTCAACAACAATAAGTTCAATTGTAAATGCACAATTTTTCATTCCACAGAGAAATTTTTTCAAGTTCTCATTCAATATAAAATATGGGATCCATCACCATGTTCTCAGCATCAAATCTAAAAAAATGACCCAACAACTTTTACAAAATTCAAATTTTAATCTATAACTAAAATTGAACATGGACTTGCATCTCGTTTCAGCAGAATGTGATGATCCCTTCATCAAATATAGTGATTATTCTCACTTGAGAAATAAAATTTCAACAAAAAATCGGCAATGCAAAAATCAGTGAACAGAAAACATAAAATCAACAGAGGAACAAGTCAAATCCATATGCAAGATGAAAAAAAAAAGACTAGAAAAGCAAAATCAAAGCGAAATTAGCTACCAAAACACAAGATGAAAGCATACTAACATTGACAAAAAATTAAATCAAAAGAAAATTACTCAATTTTTTCTTTTCAGTGAAAGTGAAAAAATAGAACTTGTTGTTGCCCTCTGTGAAAGCGGACTAACATACAGTCGACTCAAAGAAGCTATTTGTTGTTTCCCTCTTGCAAATGTTGTTTGCTCTACTGATTAGAGGTAAGACAAATTCATCTGGGCTTTGAGATTGAGGATTAGTGTGAGAAAAGAGTTGGAAAAAGAAGGGAATATTATCTAGATATGTGCGCATTTTTTTTGTAATTCTTAAGGGTAGTAGCGATTTCGACCTCCCCAAGTTAAGTAAAACTAACAAATAGTATAGAAACATGATGTGAGGCCAAAATACATATTTTTAATTATTATTTGCTTTATATTTATTATTTATATATGTCCTTTTTTAGTATGGATTTTATTAATTGTGCTTAATAGTGTATTTTATTTGTAGGATCAAATTGGTGTGAAGATGAAGAAATTTGAAGCTAAAACGAATTAAATATGAAAGGTTAAAAAGAAGAAAATCAAGCAAGCAATTTAATGAATTAAATTGAATATAATAATATATATTATATTTTTGTTGCAAACAATCAGAAATTGAATTGAAAACATACTGTTGCCACGTGTCAACATTTGAAGACACGCAACTAAAATCGGCTACAACACAGTTTCACGCGGAATCCTTTTAGGTTTTGGGTTCCTAATTTGTTTTGGACTCAATTATTTTATTTAGGGTTTCTACATCTATAAATAGTCCATATGAATAATTTTTGAGAGAAGGGGATACAATGTAGATTTTAACTTTTGATTAGGGTTTCATCTTTTCTTTTCTTTTATTTGTTTTACATCTTTTATTTGAATGATTCGTTGTAATTACTCTATGTCTATGTGGAGTTAAACTTCTCGTTCTTGGATTATATTTACTTACAATATGATTGTTTAGTGATTTTGATTCAGCATAATTGTTTATGATATTGGTTGTTCTTATATTCTTGTAATTACTATTTTGATGCTTGATCACCATTAAAATAAATACATTGTCTGAATTGAACTCGAAAGAGGAATAAGAGGATAGAACGTGGAATATGAGGAGCATGATCTTTTCTTGCATGTCACTTGAATTGATTTGTGTCTAGGATAGAGATATACCTAGGTGCCTTGCTTGACTCAAATACGGGAAGACAACTTAATGCTCCATAGTTGGTCCAGTCTATCCCCGCTCAACGATGTAGTTAGGCTGTCAATTGTGGTAGACGGTTAGAGGTCAGGAGATCATGACTATATTATCAACCCCGTAAATCAGCTACTAGATAATCAAATAAGTTGATGAAATTGATGCTAAACATGATTACTAGTTAAATCATAATCCTAGATCGATTCATTCATTGATTGTGTAAACATCTATCTGTTCTTAGTTAATTGCTTTTTAGTTTTTTTTTTTTAGTTCAATTAAATTACATTCATCTTTTGAAACCCTCCCCTTAAATAAATAATTAGAATTAGTATAATTTAGTAAATAGTTAATTGACAAGTCCTTTGAGTTCGATAATCCGATTCTTTTAAGAGCCACTATATTACTTGTGCGACCACGTACATTTGCGTGTGCAATTGGAAGCAACAAAACCCCTTCAGTCTGATAGTTGATCATAACCCACAATGAAACCTCCGCAAATCAAGCGTTTTTGTAGTGTGTCCATGTATGCTTTGACGATGGTTGTTGATTCTAGAGCTTACACGAGAAAGTTTGTTTTGGGTATTTCTGAAATGGTGGTTAAAAAATATGGAATCTCCATGTTAATCAAGGAGATGGACATCTCAACGTTTATGACTCATGCTGAATAAATTGAGAAGGAAAAGCTTAAGGAGAGGGCTAGATAGTCCAAAAAAGCAAGAACAAATAGTGGTGATTTCTCTCACTCGAGGTCTGGTGGAAGTGGTCGCTCTCAGCTTTGATAAAGGTTCTCCATCCCAACTTCATCAAGTGCTCTGGTTCAGAGGTTTAACAAGGATATGATGTCTAACCCTAAGTCTCAAGGAGGTGGTTCTAGTGGATCTACTTTGGCCACTTGACAAAAGTATGGCAAGAGTCATTCAAGAAAATACTTAGCCAATACAGATGGTTGCTATGGTTGTGGTAAGGTTGGTCGCAACTTAAGGGATTGCTCTTCCCTTGCTAGTAAAGGTATAGATGGTCGTCGAGCTCAACCTAGTGCTTCTTTTGGTTCGAGTTGTAGTCATCGTCATAACAAATTTTATGCTCTTTAAACTCGACATGATCATGATGGTTCTCCGATTGTGGTTATTGGTATATTACGAGTATTTTAGTTTGATGTTTAGACATTGTTTGATCTAGGTGCTACATTGTCCATTTTTACTCCTTTTGTGGCCATGAAGTTTTGGGTTAGTTCGAAATCCTTTTAGAATCTTTCTCAGTCTCTACTCATATCAGTGTTTTTGTTGTTCCTAATCAGGTCTATAGAAATTGCCATTTTTAGTTTCTCATAAAGTCACCCAGTTGATCTTGTAGAGTTAGACATGATAGATTTCAATGTCATTTTTGTTATGTTTCCATTGATTATAGAACTTGAGTGGTAAAACTTCAGGTTTTGAATAAACCTATCTTAGAATGGAAGGGTGAAAATTCATCTCTTATAGGTCTATTTATCTCATGCCTTAAGTCTAGAAAGATGATCTCTAAAGGTTGCATCTATCATCTTGTTCGGGTTAAAGATATGGATTCGAAATCCCCTACTATTGAGTCAAATCTAGTTGTTAAATAGAGTTTTGAATTGACCATCTCCCAAATATACAACATATCTCTATTCCTCCTTATCAAATGGCTCTGACAAAACTTAAGGAGTTAAAGGATCAATTGAACGATTTGTTGGATAAAAGTTTCATAACACTGAGTATATCACCATGGGGTGCTCCAATTTTATTTGTTCAGAATAAATATGATTCACCTCATATGCACATTGATTATTGGTAATTGAACAAGGTCACTTCAAATAATAATATCCTTTTCCAAGTCCCAATACCCTTTTGACGGTTCAACAGGACGGTCTATCGTTCCTCTTACGGGTCATAGATAGGTATCGTAGGTCACCCAAGACTTAGTGAAATTTTAAAGCTTAAAGTTGGTTTCTATAGTTGACATGTATGGACCATAGGAAGACCTACGAACCGTACATATGATCAGTCTTTTGTTGGCCAAATTTGAGTCTCGGATCACTCTCTACAATTAACCAGTACAGTTTCGTAGAAGGACTTACGGACCGTAGGTCCAACCGTAGATGGTGGTCGGCAGTTACTTTTTATGGGATTTTTTATCTTTCCCCTAATTTATTAGTGCCTAAACTATGTCATTTTATTCCTAATCCTAGACCCTATATAAGTCTTTTAAGCCTAAAATCTAACTACTCAAAATCATTCTTCATATTTCCCCAAATTCGTCCAAGTTCTTCCCCAAAACTTTCTCTCTCTAAAGCTTGAAGAAGAAGTCTAGGGTTTCAAGATCAAGTCTCAAAATTCACCATTGATTGTGGGATTTTGACATCAAGGTATGATAATCTCCTATTGAAATTAGGGTCCTATTCAATCTCATGGGTTCTTTTCAATTATGATCAAATTGATTGTTTTACGTATTTTTATGCATGAATTGAGATAATTACATGTCTTCAAGTTGAATTCACTTGAACCCATACATGATCAATGATTTCCAATTTTGATCATATGATGAAGCTTTTGAATTATGAACGATGAATTTATGAAGATATTCATGTTTCTTTACGAAAGTGATTAAAATAATTTAAGGTTGCTTTGAGAGTAAAGCATCGATGTTGTTGTTGTTGTGAAAGGATTTCTCACATACTACTCAAACACATGAATGTGAAAGGGTTTTCTCACATAAAAGATTCATAAGGTTAAAAGGTTTTCTCACCTAAGTTGAATAAAGAATAAGAAGCTATTCTAATGAACTCTAACTTAGATTGGTTACTTTATTGAGCTTTTCCATGGATAATAATATGAATATGATTAATGACTATCCCATGGAATTTATGCTTAGCATCGAGAAAATATTGAGATGGAAGCTCTCATGTAGTTGAGGCCGAGTTTGGACTAGTAATCTCCCTATCTCGTAACTATCTGCCACCATAGGTTCGTCTTAGATAGACATTAGCTAGTGGATCCACCTAATCTAGAAGTTTATGGTTCTTACCTTGGCAAGTAAGTACATCTCTTTTCGGTGTGGGATAGACATCAGATTCCATGCTATAGCTCACATGATCTATGTCGGTAAAAGGTAAACCTCCCACTATAATGAACTAATGTTACTTTATAAAAGTATATTATAAGTGTTTTAAAGATGTTTTGCTTGCATTGACTATGATTATGACCTATGTTTTCTAACATGTTATTTTATGATTTAGCTTGGTCATTGCATGTCATGTAAAGTCCTTTTAGCATGATTTCATAACTCTTATGCATTACTACCATACTTGATACATTCCATATACTAACTCATACTTGTGACTACATTGTTTCACTAATGTAGGGTCTGGCGCTCCTACCTCCCAAACTCGTGGCTAGTGATCCTATATTGACATTGAAGATTGGCGAGTCATCATGTTTCGAGGACCGAGACTCTTTTATTGCTTTCATGTCTTTTCATTTCAGATTTTGTATGTGATGTATGTGTTACATACCAATCACTTCCTTATGATGTAATAGATGGATTTTAGACGGTTAGACTTCCGCTACTTTTGTCAAACACTTTTATATGAAATGTAGCTTTTAAACTTTCTTGTTTCTGATATCTTATATGATGAATGCTAAGTTTCTTGTGTAGGGTCTTTCAGGGTCTTATACTCTATGTCACATCTAGGGTGTAATTTGGGTCATGACAAACTTGGTATTCAGAGCACAAGGTTTAGAAAGGTCCTAGGATGTCTCATAAGCCATGTTGCGAAGAGTCTTGTTCATGAGTGTGAAACGTGCCACATTTATGAATGAGAGGCTATAAGAAGTTTAGGAAATTCAACTTTTTTCATCACTTTAAAGTCATGTGATAGAGTTTAACTTTATATGTCTCTCTCCTAATCTCTATCCGATACTTTTAAAGATGAAGAGCATACATTAGAAGGAATGTGGAATGAGAAGCTCCTCAAGATGCTCCTCAAGTTTTGGTCGACCCTTTGGCCGAGCAAGTGACTAATGCGGAGTTTAGGACTGCCTTTTAAGTGTTGGCTCAAGCCATGACGGCTCAAGCTAATATGGATATTATGGTCTTTGTGAACCCAAATGTGGGTATGATGGAAACTAGAGTGAGAGACTTCACTAGAATGAATCCTCTGGAGTTTCATGGTTCCAAGGTTGACTAAGATCCTCAAGAGTTCATTGATGAGGTGTATAAGGTGTTGATGATCATGGGAGTGACGCCGGTGGAAAAGGTTGAATTGACCGCTTATCAACTTAAGGGTGTTGCTCAAGTTTGGTTCAACCAATGGAAGGAAGAGAGGAAGGTTGATGTGGGTCCTCTTGATTGGGAAAAGTTTAAGGTCGCTTTCCTTGATAGGTTCTTTCCATTTGAGATGAGGGAGGCAAAGGTACTTGAATTCATCAACCTTGATCAAGAAGTATTCCTTGAATTTCACACAATTGTCTCGATATGTGTTGCGCCCAAACGCACACACAAGTGTACGTGGTCGTGCAAGTATTAAAGTGACTCTTTTCAAGAGTCGAGTATCGTACCCATAGAGACTTAAGATTAAATATATTCAATCTTTCCAACAATTACAATTCAAAGCAAGCATTATCAAGAATAGTAGATGGTAGTTTTAAATGATCAATTATCTAACTAGTAAAATTAACTAAAATGATTCAATTTCAAAGGGGTTTCAAACAATGACTTGGGAAATTCCAGGGTTGCAGCTTACTTACGGATTCATGCACATTATCTTATTGAAATGGATGTCAATTAATTATTGAATCCATGATTACAGGGTTAATGGTATGATCATGGTCTCCCGACCTCTAATCGCCTACGATAATTGGCAGCCTAACTACATCGTTGAGCCAGGATAGGATAGACTGAACCAATTATCGAGCATTACAATTTCGTCCTGTCTATTAACCAAGCAAAGTTTATAGGTATATCCCTATCCTAGAAACAAATCAATCCTAGACCTAGAAAAGATCATGCTTCTTTTTCCCCATGTTCAATCCTCTTATTCCTCTCCCAAGTTCAATTCAAACAAGACATTTATTTCTATGGTGACCAAGCACGAAATACGAAAACAAGAACAAACGATCGATTCATATGATAATGAACATAAATCCATTAAACTTAATAAAAGACAATCATCCTGTAGCCACAACCCTAGAACTAGGGAAATTAGCTACTCATATCCCGATTCTCAATTTTTCAATGTTTAAATAACATAGAGAGGTCAAATAGAGTAAGGTTTAGGAATGAACCCTCAGGAACGGTGATAAAGCTTCCAAAGTCGTCGTTCTTCAAAACTCAGTAAAAGAATAATAATTAAAATTAAAGTGAGTCTATTTATATTTAAGGCGAAATGGCCAAAATTGGGGCCTAGGTCCGCGAAGTGGAGATCTCCATAAAACCCAGCTGGTTGGGAAAAAATCTTCTCATTATCATTTACTTTCTTATTGCTCTTTTGCTTGGATCCCCTTTTGCTTCCTAGTTTCCACTTTTGTGCTCGTCTCTTCTTTTATCATCACCTGCACAACTAATCATTAGTTAGTCCAAATGAATCAATATGCCTCTACACTACTAACAACTAACAAATATATTCCCGAACTTGGCCAAAACATGGGTTTTATTTGGTTCCTAAGCATAAAAAATGCCCAAGATCACCACACCTTAGAGCTTTGTTCGTCCTCGAACAACTTACCATACTAGTCCTAAACCTAGACTCACTAATAGCGTCATTTATGCATCCTCTACTTACTTTCAGGGATCTTTTATCCAATCAAAACATGCATGTTTTCATTCACACTTGGCCTTAGCCGCTTGCAGACACCACATGACTCAAGTACCGATTCAACAACTTTTTGCAACTCGAACATTAAACTTCATGCGTGCTATCAGATATCACATATCTTTCATAAAACAAGTGCCCCTCACGCAAAAGAATAGTCCACACCCTCAACTCAATAGATTGAATATAAATTAAGGACTTTGGCATCAAAGAACAATTCACACTCAGAAAGAAGAATTCACATGTACGCACACAGAACCATATGCTTTTCCATTATGCACATCTCCACTAATTAAGTGTGCATTGCAAAGAATCAGATAGGGCTTTCATAGGTTGTAATGTAGGCTAAGGGACGAGTATTTATATAGTAGTGGCATATACTCCCCTAAGCACTATGTACATTTTAGACATCAACACCTTTATCTTCATTTATCAGCCTTCTCTTTACAATGTTATCACAAGTGACTTACATCATTTTCCGACTTTCCCCTAATTTTTTATTTCGAATACCAAATCCCTCTACCTTTTTTTATTTATTTTTTCATTATTCGGGGAATCATTCTTTCAATGAGGGTTTTTCCATCACCTTGTGGCTATCTTTGGCTGCCACTTTTACTCATTCCAAACCGTCTATTCTACAATGCTTAGGCAAGCAGGGTGCAATCAACGAGGGATTCAATAAAAATGGTTCCAGTGAAAAGTGGCTGCCAACAAAAGGCTACAACTCAAAGGGGCTACTAGTGATAGTACATGAAAAGGCTACACTTTATGAAAATATCAAAGGAGGCCTATTATCATTTCCTAAACGCAATAACACTTCAATAACATGTCAGGCAAGTTCTAGACTAATATTTAGTACATGGACAATACAACACCTCACCACTCATGGTACAAGTTCAAATCAAGTTGGATCAATCATTAGGCAAAACACTTAGCTTATGCAAAAGTTCTATTTCAGCCGAAGTTGTAATAATTAAAATCAAGTACAAGAATTCAAAGGCATCCATATATATTGATCCACATGCTTTCATACAATTTTCCCTTCAGACTTTTAGCTTCATCACAAATACCTTACCTACGACTCAATGACGAAAGTTACCATTAAGACGATTGTCATCCATCTATCATAGGGCAATGCGACTCAACCATGATGACTGACTCAAACCTAAGAAGAGTACGGTTCAAAAGGACTACCCTTGGACAAAGAATCGAAAAAAAACCTCCAAGGAACCCAAATTCAAAATAAACAAAAATAAAAATCAGCTACCATTGTTTAATCTAATATATACAGCAGAGAGAAATAAAACCCCACCCCACACTGTAAATATAAGCATTGTCCCTAGTGCTACAAAATATCACAAATTCAAGTCTAGAGTTAAGGTGAATCACTCCCTGATCATCCTCCATAGCGTCTCCGCCTTTAGCCTCCTCTACAACTGGTAAATGGTTTACCTCCCCCGTGTCAGAGTCGGAGTCCACATCAGAACCAGTTCACAACTTGTCCTCATCTGTGGGCACATCACCATCTACATGCTCATAGAAATCAGGCATGATGCCTAGTAATGCCTTAGCTTGTGCATTCAAGGGGTACCTCCGCTCGACCTGCCCCAGTTGCTCCTTAGTGGAATTTCATCATCTATTCTAGTGGCGCAGCATCTCCAACCCGTACATACAAGCCATGATTAGTTCATCACGACGATTGCGCTCTGCAGTGGTGAGTGTTGGGCCGAACTCATTGTCATGCCCTTTTGTCTTGGTCACATCCACTGGTGCTGAGAAAAAGGGTGTGAGTTAATCTAAGCTCTCCTTTGGTACACCTGCAGAACGACACAACCGAGTGATAAGTCCTCCAAATGCATAGCTGCCCCTTTGTGAACTTGAGCCTTCCTTATCACTGACTTCAGGACTGCACCGATGTTCAGCTCAGTGTTAGTCATCAATGCATACACCAAGCACACTCTATCACGAGTGATATTTGTGTAGTGCAGCTCGAGTATCAAGCAATTCATCACTATTTTTAATCAAATCCGGGGATCTCTGATCATGTGTGTATATGGAAGAGATTGGTGAAACCTCTTCGATCTGTGCTTGGTCCACCACACCATTGACTAAGGTCCACAGAGCGTGTGGCAAATAGCTCGATACATCGGCCTTATGTTCAAACCCGTTAGCACCAATAAGTCTGTATCAGCTGCAATGCCTAATATTTCATTAAATACGACGGAAGTAAGAGTCACATCAACTCCCCGCACCTTGACAAAGTGTGAGCTAGACTCCGTCGCCCAATTTGCATAGAACTCTTAACTACGTGCAAGTTGCACTCAACGGGGTCAGCAAAGATGGACTCCATATGGAGTTCCTGAATGCGCCTCATAATTCGAGGAAAGTCTCTTGCTAGATTGTCCCTGTCTATGCATACATCGGAGAAATATCGTTCTTCCGTGTGTTTCTTCCACCATATTTTGCCCTCTTTGGCTACTGCTCTCAATCCAAACCTACGAGTTTGCCCCCATGGGATTGTTGGTACGGGAGGTACATTCCCCTCACTGTGAACTCACTTCATTTGACTGGATGTTGCCCCCTCCTTTCCGGGTCTTTATATACTTGGCATGATTACCTGTAACCACAACAATTACCATCCTAAATCAGCCCACACTCAAATGGAAAGACATATGTGGTGCGCAAACACCACCCACACTTATTCGCGTGCCAATAGATTGACACTACCGTGGTACTCAGACTTTCCACGGTTAACAGCATCCACAACCCACACGTATGACTGTAACACACCCACAATAGTCACACCATTCAACTTATACCTACGATAACCAAGGCACCCACTAACGTGTTTCTACTCAAGAATTTGAAACATACACAAGGACACGCCTACACACATCCAAACATACCCACAACAAACCGTCCAACTCTCACACAAACCACATCATTGTGTTTCTACTCAAGAATTCGATACATATGCCCCTATCTATCACAATTAGGTCGACTTCCCATACATGAAAAAAAATAATATGCAATACGTAAGCCCCACCTACTCACGACAAATAAACAATTCTCTCCATCCCATACTTTAGATCATGAATACACTCCATAGCACCTCAAGACACATGCCTATTCGACTTATAAAGTGTTCCTACTCAAGAATTCAGAATCACTTAGTTCAACAATAAATTGTCAAAAATCAAGAGAGGCATACCTTATTTGTGGAGTGAACAAATGTGGAGAAGTAGGAAAACACGACCCTAACTTCACATTATAGAATGGACTTGCTTGCGCGTACAAGAGGGTAAAAAAATAGGTGAAATTTAGGGGACTATAGGGAGAGGAATAGTGAATGGAGAAGGGGAAATAATAGGGAATTTGGGTTATTTTAGCGGTTAAAATAGGGAATTTGTCGGGTATGTGTGAAAAAGACGAGTAAACCCGAATGATTTAATGAGAAACGAAAATTTCTCACCTGGTTTGCGATGCGGCTCCAAGATGGAGTCCTCTGTTTTGCATAGGAAAATTGATTCCCAGCGTAATTAAAATTTAGAATGAGCTCCACGAAGGCCCATGAATACACCACTAGTTGTGCTTAACGAGAATTTTGATTCTCGTCAAAATAAAAAATATGTACCTACATCCGCGATGCCAGCTCATTACGGAGTTCTGTGCCTCTCCCATGAAAATTAATTCTTGGAGAGGTGAAATTGGAGCCTTAATCCACGAGGCAACCTCAATACGAGGCCGTATTCCCTGCACATTGCACAACCAACATCCATTAACACAAACCCGATGGGTTGCCTCTCATCCATCGCCTTAGTTTTGGTCGTGGCACGACTCATCTTTTTGTATTTTCTATATATCATTTTTTATATCCTAACTATTACAATGAATAACGGAAAACTACGAACTCATTCCTACAAAAGAAATTAAAAAGAAAAACAAAACTCTATCTAATATATGTGGTCATGAGTTTCCTTTCATGTAGCGCCTGATTTAACGTCGTGGGACGACCCAACTCATGACTCATTCATCATTCAAGTTGAGCGTTTCTTGCTCACGATCTATATCATTCCCGAAGTAATGCTTTACTCTTTTTCCATTCACAAGAAAAGTATAACTCTTATCCTTATTCCTTAGTTCTCTAGCCCTATGCTGAGTCATTCTCACCACCTCAAATGATCCACTCCACTTGGACCGAAGTTTTCCCGGGAACAACTTCAATCTTGAATTGAATAGTAACACAAATTGGCAAGGCTCAAAGGTATGCGGTACAATATGCTTGTCATGCCACTTCTTGGTCTTCTTTTTATACAACTTGGCATTTTCATAGGCGTGGAGCCTAAATTCTTCTAGCTCATGTAGTTGTGCTATTCTTCTCTTGACGGCCAATTCAAGATCTAGATTCAACTTTTTTATGGCCCAGTATGCTTGATGCTCCAATTCTGCTGGGAGGTGATATGCTTTCCCAAATACCATGTGATAGGGAGAAGTCCTTATTTGTGTTTTGTATGCAGTCCAGTACGCTCATAATGCATCATCTAACTTGTCAGCCCAATCCCTTCGTTGCACATTCACAATTTTTTTTTGTAAGATTTGCTTAACCTCTCTATTGGACACCTCCACTTGAATACTGGTTTGAGGATGATAAGTTGTAGCTACCTTGTGTCGCATTCCATACTTAGCTAACAAATTTCTCACCGAATAATTTATGAAATGCTTTCCCCCATCGCTAATCATGGATTTTGGAGTTCTTAATCTAGTATAAATGTGATTTTTGATGAACTTTACTACCACCTTTGCATCATTGGTAGGTTAGGCAAAAACCTCCACCCATTTAGACACTTAATCCACTGCTAGGAGAATGTATTGATTCATATTGGAAGATGGAAATGGTCCCATAAAATCTATCCCCCATACATAGAATATCTCGACCTCAAGGACGTTAATTAATGTCATCTCATACCTTCTTGAAATAGTGCCCATTCGCTGACATTGGTCACATCCATTCACAAAAAAGTGCAGCATCTTTAAATAAAGTAGGCCAAAAGAAACCAGACTGCAGTACCTTATGGGTCGTGCGCTCTCTTCCTTGGTGCCCACCATATGGTGAAGAGTGAAAACTCTTCAAGACTTGCATCACCTCATTTTCAGCTATACATCTTCGCACTACCTGGTCAGGTCCTTGTTTGAATAAGAAAGGCTGATCTCATATATAGAACCTTGCTTCATGTCTTAACTTTTTTTTCCTGATGTGTAGAAGCCCCAAGTGAAAACAAACCACTTACGAGCAGATTCACAATATCGACAAACCAAGGTACTTGTGTAATGTCCAAGGCTAGCAATTGCTCATCAGGGAACTCTTCACAAACCAAGGTACTTGTGTAATGTCCAAGGCTAGCAATTGCTCATCAGGGAACTCTTCACAAACCAAGGTACTTGTGTAATGTCCAAGGCTAGCAATTGCTCATCAGGGAACTCTTCACAAACCAAGGTACTTGTGTAATGTCCAAGGCTAGCAATTGCTCATCAGGGAACTCTTCACAAACCAAGGTACTTGTGTAATGTCCAAGGCTAGCAATTGCTCATCAGGGAGCTCTTCACAAATCATTCCTTCATTCTTCACATGAGATGATTCCTCCAATCTTGACAAATGATAGGCTATTTGGTTCTCAGTCCATTTCCAATCCTTAATTTCCAGATCAAACTCTTGAAGGAGCAAGATCTATCTGATCAGCCTCGGCTTTGCATCCTTCTTGTTGAATAAATACTTGATAGCAACATGGTCAATGTAAACAATAACCTTGGTACCTACCAAGTAAGATCTGGACTTGTCGAAGGCAAACACTAGCGCAAACATCTCTTTCTCTATGACTATGTAGTTCGATTATGTTGTATCAAGAGTCTTGTTGGCATAATAAATGGAATGAAATATCTTTTCCTTTTGCTAGCCCAACACTGCACCCACTATTGTATCACTAGCATCACACATAAGCTCAATGGGTAGCTCCCAATTAAGAGCAATTAAGACCGGAGCTTCAATCAAGTTCTTCTTTAGTAGCTCAAAAGCATGCAAGCAATTTTCATCAAATACAAATTTCACCTCCTTTTCCAATAAACTGCACATGGGTCTCGCATTCTTGGAGAAGTCCTTGATGAATCTTTTATAGAATCTGGCATGCCCAAGGAAGCTTCAGACTCCTTTAACTGTGATGGGCGGTGGTAACTTCTCAATTACCTCCACCTTATCTTTGTCAACTTCCAGCCTGCTTCTCGAGATTTTATGCCCCCAGTACAATCCCTTCTAGAACTAGGAAATGGCATTTCTCCCAATTCAACACAAGATTTGTAGCCTCACATCACGCAAGGACCCTATTAAGATTATGCAAACAAAGATCAAATGACCTAGGAATACCAACAAGTCATCCATGAACACTTCCTCAAAATCCTCCACCATATCATGAAAGATTGCCATCATGCATCTCTGAAATGTGGCTGGTGCAGTACACAATCCAAACGGCATGCACTTGAACGCATATGTGCCATATGAACAAGTAAAGGTTGTTCTCTCTTGATCCTCTGGTGAAATAACAATCTGATTATAACCTGAGTATCCATCCAGAAAGTAATAATACTCTTCCCTACCAGTCCATCTAACATATAATCAATTAAAGGCACAGGGTAATGATCCTTTTTGGTGGCCTCATTTAGCTTGAAATAATCCATACAAATATACCATCCAGTTATTGTCCTTGTGGGGATCAGTTCATTCTTATCATTGGTAACCATAATCATCCCTCTTTTCTTGGGCACACATTACACAAGGCTTACCCATTTGCTATCCGATATAGGGTACACTATCTCTGCATCTAACCATTTGATCACTTTTTTCCTTATCACATCTTTCATGACCAAATTCAATCGTCGCTGATGTTGTGCACTCGACTTGTGACCTTCCTCCATGTATATTTTGTGCATACACAATGCTGGACTGATCCCATGAATATCAGACATCTGCCAACCTAAAGCTGCATTTCTCTTTTTCAAAATAGTCAGTGCTGCTTCAACGTGTAATTCGGAAAAATCTATAGACAAAATCACTGGTGAGGTTTTATCTTCTCCCAAAAATGCATACCTCAAGTGAGATGGTAGTATCTTTAGTTCAAGCTTTGGGTGCTTCTTCAATTGAAGGCTTGGGTGGAGGACCCAACACTTTATTCAATGGCTTCCATTGATCTCTTGAGATGCCCACACTAGACACATCCATGAACTGCACCATTTCCTGTGCTTCAGCAGCACCATAAATATCATGACCCACCAATACACGCTCCAGAGGATCCTTGGATGCGATGTAATGAGCTTCTGCTGCAATATCTATTAGTGTTATGGCAAACAATTCTTCATACACAGCCGATAATTTCATAGCTTTATACACATCAAAAACTTCCACTTTATCATGTGCTCTCATGGTTAGTTTACCGATTGTTACATCTATCATAGCATGCCCAGTGGACAAGAAAGGTCTCCCAAGAATGAATGTCACCTCAGGATCTGGCTCGAAATTGAGCACCACAAAAGCAACAGGAAATATCAATAATCCCACCTGGACCAAGACATCCTTCACAACACCTTGTGGTCTAGCTACCGAATGATCTGCCAACTGCAAGATAATGGTGATGGGTTTAGAACTACCCAACCCCAATTCTTGTACATGGATGTTGGCATCAAGTATATACTTTCCCTTAGATCATACAATCATCGTGCATGAATGCTCTGTCCTATGGTGATCTGAATAGTAAAGCTACCTGAATCTTTGAGTTTGGTGGGCAGCTTATTTTGAATCCTGGAGCTTCACTCTTAAGTGAGTGCTACAGTTTCATACTCCGTCAGTCTTCTCTTGTTCTTTACGATCTCCTTAACATATTTTTCATACCTAGGTATTCCCTGCAAAACATCAACAAGAGGCAGATTAATGTGTACTTGTTTCAAGAGAGAAAGAAACTTACTAAAACATTCATCCTCATTTTGTTTTTTAAACTTTTGAGGAAATGGTGGAGACGGTTTCACTAGTGGTTGTACTATTTCTTCTTGTGCAACTCGCCAACTCTCATTGGTGTTTCTTTCTCCAATTGCAAATTTGCTATTTTTTTGGAGCCAATTCCTCCAGCTGCAACCCACTACGATTATCCACTTCATTCACTTGCCTAGGATTTGGATCAGTATTTCCCGGCAAACCTCCTTGAGGACGTGAGTTTTGGGCACTAAAAAATTGCCCAAATTATTTTTCTAGGTTTTGAGTTGCTAACTGGTTATTTCTCACATCAGCGGCTAGTTGAGCGTGATCAGCCATGGTCTTATTTAAAATCTCTTTGGTGCTCATGCTACCTTGCTGGGTAGTATGATTATCCCACTGACCCTGTTGTTAATATCCTTGAGCATTACCAAGAGGTCTATATTGGTTTGACCTTGCGCCTGATTTTGAGTTCCTCCCTAGGAAAAAAATGGATGATTCCACCAACTAGGATTGTAGGAGTTACCATAATTTTGGTGACCTCCTCTTCGATGTGCATTTCCTACAAAGTTGACAGAATCCGGGTTTGCTCCACATACATCTGCAGTGTGATCTCCACCCCCATAGATCTCACATCATGTTGGTGGTTGTTGTACCACATTTACCTAATCTTGCTGATGTCCTGACGACATATTGCTGATGTGTGTATTCATCATATTTTGCATCGCAATAATTTGTGTTGTTAAAGTTGTAACTGCATCCACTTCCAACATCCCAACAATCTTTTGCACTACCGGTTTGGTTCCTCCTCCATTCCACTCAGGGTTACCTTGTGAAATTTGGTTTAATAGAGTGAATAATTTAGCATACGTCTTTTCCAAAGCTTGTCCTCCTGGTTCCAACCCTTTAATGAATGTGTGTACCAACACCTCGTTAGCTTGATGATGGTGTGGACATCTTAACAACATTGATTTAAACTTGTCCCAAGCCTGGTATAAGTTTTCTCCTCTTTTTTGTCG
Source organism: Solanum tuberosum (assembly GCF_000226075.1). NCBI lineage: Eukaryota > Viridiplantae > Streptophyta > Magnoliopsida > Solanales > Solanaceae > Solanum > Solanum tuberosum. The sequence goes on along the minus strand of NW_006238940.1, from coordinate 1,731,314 downwards.
GAAACTCAATATATCGCTCCTTAACTTGGTCGTCTTCCTACATTGGAAAAAACTTACAAAAACTTCCGTGCAAGATCATCCCACAACGTTATAGAGTTTGCTAGCTCAGAATTCTGCCACCTTTTTGCTTCCCCTAGAAGAGAGAAGGGGAATAGTGTGAGTCTCACATAATCAGAGTTCACTCTAGTTGGAGTATAAGTATCACTAATTTTGAGGAAATTTTGGATGTGCACTTGTGGATCCTTATGCGATAACCCAGTGAATTTTTGTTCAAGTGCAATAGTTGCACCATGTTCTCCTTTAGTTCAAATCTACCACCAGCTTCAGGTTTCTGAATGCATGAAGTAACGCTGGTGGTGCGTGGGATTGCCACATCTCTCACTTTCATCTCTTCTATCGCTATAGATGCGTCTTGTTCATCCCTTTCCACTGGGTTACTGGTTTACTGGCAACGAGAGGGATAGGGTAAGTGAGTCATCTTTACCTTCTCTAGTAGTGCATAAATCTTTTCGGTTCAGTGAGAGGTTCTACCAAGTCCTATTTGTATTCTAGTTTGAAGTTTAATCACAACCTGGATAAATGAATAGCTAAGATCAAGTTGTCAACACTTGCTCACTAACTTCAGAAGTTAGATAAATCAGATACTTTCTAATTTTAAAGTCCCCGGCAGCGGCTCCAAAAACTTGTCGCTTCCAAACGCACATGCAAGTATATGTAGTCGTGCAAGTATTAAAGTGGTTCTTTTTAAGAGCTGGCTATCGTACCCACAAAGACTTAAGATTAGATATTTTCAATCTTTCCAACAATTACGGTTCTAATATCAAGCATTATCAAGAATAGTAGATGGGAGTTTTAAGTGATCAATTATCTAATAGTAAAATTAACTAAAATGATTTAATTTCAAAGGGGTTTTAAACAATGACTTGGGGAAATTTCAGGGTTGCAACTTACTTACGGATTCATGCAATTTATCTTATTTAAATGGATGTCAATTAATTATTTAATCAGTGATTACAGGGTTAATGGTATGATCATGGTCTCCCAACCTGTAATCGCCTACGATAATTGGCGGCCTAACTACATCGTTGAGCGGGGATAGACTAAACCAATTACAGAGCATTATGATTTTCTCATATCTATTAATGAAGCAAGGTTTCTAGGTATATTTTTATCCTAGAAACATATTAATCCTAGACCTTGAAAAGATCATGCTTCTTTTTCCCCACGTTCTATCCTCTTATTCCTCTCCCGAGTTCAATTCGAACAAGATATTTATTTCTATGGTGATCAAGCATGAAATACTAAAACAAGAACAAAAGATCAATTCATATGATAATTAACATCAATCCATTGAACTTAATAAAACACAATCATCATGTAGCCACAACCCTAGAACAAGGGAAATTAGCTACTCATATCCCGATTCTTAATTTTACAATGTTTAAATAACATAGAGAGATCAAATAGAGTAAGGTTTAGGAGTGAAACCCAAGGAACGATGATAAAGCTCCCAAAGTCGTCGTTCTTTAAAACCAGTAAAAGAATAATAATTTTAAAAAACCTGAGTCTGTTTACATTTAAGGCAAAATGGCTAAAATTGGGGCCTAAGTCTGGGACACGGAGATCTCCATAAAACCCAACTGGTCGCGAACAACTCCTCTCTGCGATGCGGAGAGAATACGCAGTCCTCTGCCTCAAACTTCAATACTCAAACAAATATTAAATTCCTCATCTGCGATGCAGAGAGGATTCGGAGTGGCCTTGTTTTTCATTATCATTTCACTTTCTTATTTCCCCTTTGCTTGGATCCCCTCTTGCTTCACAGTTTCCACTTTTGTGTTCATTTCTTCTTTTATCATCACCAGCACAATAATCATATTTGTTAGTCCAAATGAATTAATATGACTCTACACTACTAACAACTAGTAATAAAATTCCCGAAATTAGCCAAAACATGGGTTTTATTTCGTTCCTAAGCATACAAATACACCGAAGGCCCATATGCTCCTACTATGGTTGCTGATCCTAGGGCAAGGATGAGTAAGTTTATTTCAGTAGTGTCTGAAATAGTGGTTAAAGAATGTCATACCGCCATTTTCATTAATGGTATGGACTTTTCTCTCCTAATGGTTTATGGTCAACAAATCGAAGAGGAGAAACTTAAGGAAAAGTCTAGGGAGGCAAAGAGGGCCAAGACCGGTGATGTTGACCTTTCACATTATGAACATGGTCGTTCTAAATTTCAACAAAGGTTTTCCGGTCAAGGTTCCTCCAATGCTCTGACTCCTTAATTCAACCAAAATAGGGTGTCTAACCCTAAACCTAAGAAAGGAAATGGTGGTGGATTTCCATTGTCTACTTGTGCTAGGTGTGGAAGAAAGCATGCGGGTAAATGCCTAGCCTGTTTCAATGCATATTTTGGCTATGGAAAAGTGGATCATAATATTATGGATTGTCCCTAAGTTTCTAAGAATGAAGGAGATAATCATCGACGGGCTCAACCTTACCCTTCGTCCGATACTAGAGGAAGTTAGAAGAAAAACCGATTTTATACACTCCAAACTCGTCATGAGCAAGAGGGTTATCCCGATGTGGTTATCAGTATGTTGAAAGTCTTCTATCTTGATTTTTATGCTTTGATTGACCCCGGTGCTACCTTATCTTTTGTGATGCCGTAAGTGGCTATGAGGTTTGATATTATTTCGGATGAGTTGTTAGACCCTTTTCTATCTCTACTCCTATTGGTGAATCTATTATGGTTTTAAAAATCTATAGAGATTGTCCCGTCTCCTTACCCATATTGAGTCACATATGATGATCTTGTAGATCTTGATATGTTAGATTTCGATGTTATTCTTGGTATGGATTGGTTGTATTCATGTTATGGTTCTATTGATTGTAGAACCCGAGTAGTCAAGTTCTAGTTTCCAAATGAACCCATCCTATAGTGGAAATGGGGAAATTGTATGCCTAAGAGTCTGTTTGTTTCTTGTCTTAAATCTAGAAAAATGATTTCTAAGGGTTGCATATATCATCTTGTTCGGGTTAGGGATAAGGATTTTGAAACCCCTACTTTTGAGTTAGTCCCCATTGTTAATGAGTTCTTGAAAGTGTTTCCTGATTATTTACCCGGTGTTCCTCCTGAAAGTTAAATAGACTTGGGTATTGATCTTCTTCCAGATATAAAACCTATCTCTATTCCTTCTTACCATATGGTTTCGCCAGAACTTAAGGAGTTAAAAGAGAAATTGAAAGATTTATTGGATAAGGGTTTCATCCGACTGAGTATCTCTCCATGGGATGCTACAGTTTTGTTTGTTAGAAAGAAAACTGGTTCACTCTGTATGTACATTGACTACCTGTAATGGAACAAGGTTGCCATTAAGAACAAATATCATCTTCTAAGGATAGATGATTTTTTTGATCAACTGCAAGGAGCAAGTTACTTTTCTAAGATTGACCTTTGGTCAGGCTATCACCAATTGAGAGTGAAAGAAAATGACATACAGAAGATGGGTTTTTGAACTCGGTATGTCATTATGAGTTTTTGGTTATGTCTTTTGGCTTAACTAATGCTCCTGCCGCATTTATGGATTTGATGAATAGGGTGTTTAGACATTACCTTGATATGTTTGTGATTATTTTTATCGATGATATATTGATTTACTCAAGGAGTGAGGATGAGCATACCGATCATTTGATGATTGTGTTGCATGTTCTCAAGGACCAACAACTCATTGCAAAATTTAGCAAATGTGAGTTTTGGTTAAATTTGTGGCTTTTCTTGGTCACAATATTTCTAGTAAGGGTATTAAGGTAGATCCTTAGAAGACGGATGCGGTTAAGAGTTGTACTAGACCTCTATCCCCTTTGTATATTCAAAGTTTCTTGGGTTTGGCTAGTTACTATAAAAGTTTTGTTGAAGGGTTCTCTTAGATTGTCTCTCCATTGATGGCTTTAACCCAAAAGAAGATTAAGTTCATCTGGTCTGAAGCGTGTGAAAAGAGTTTTCAAGAACTAAAAGATAAACCTACCTCTACTCAAGTGTTGACTTCACCAGAAGGATCCGATGGATTTTTGGTTTATTGTGATTCTTCAAGAGTTGGGCTAGGGTGTGTTCTTATGCAAAATGGGAAAGTTATTGCTTATGCTTCACAACAACTTAAGAATCATGAAAAGAACTACCCTACCCAAGATTTAGAATTGGCAGTGGTTGTTTTTTCCTTAAATACATGGAGGCATTACTTATATGGTGTTCATGTTGATATCTTTACCGACCACAAAAGTTTGCAATATTTTTTAAGCAAAAATATCTAAATCTTTGCCAAAGAAGGTGACTTGAATTACTAAAGGATTATGACATGAGAGTTCTCTATCACCCCGACAAGGCGAATGTGGTGGTGGATGTATTCAGTTGTTTATCAATGGGTAGTGTTGCTCATATTAAGAATGGTAAGAAGGAGTTGGTTCGAGATGTTCATAGATTGGTCCGATTGGGTGTTCGATTAGTTGACTCCACCAAAGGTGGAGTTATGGACCATAATGGTTTAGAACCATCTTTTGTGTGAGATGTTAAAGCCAAGTAAGGTTTTGATCCAAATTTGGTTGAACTGAAGGAAGCGGTGCTTAAGAAGTCCATTGAGTCTTTCTCCCAAGGGGAGATGGTGTACTTCAGTATCAACGTCGCTTTTGTATTCCCAATGTTGATAAATTTAGGGAGAAAATTTTATCACAAGCTAATAGTTCTCGATGTTACATTCACCCAGGAGCCACCAAGATGTACCGTGACTTGTGGGGGGTCTATTGGTGGAATGGGATGAAGAAGGATATTGCGGAATTTGTGGCTAAATGTTCTAATTGTCAACAAGTTAAGGTTGAGCATAAAAAATCGAGAGGTTTATCCCAAGATATTACTATTCCTACTTGGAAGTGGGAAGATTTGAATATGGACTTTATTGTTGGTTTACCCCGCACTCGGTGGCAACATGACTCAATTTGGGTTCTTGTGGATCGAATGATGAAATAAGCTCATTTCATTCCCGTCAAGGTTTCTTATTCAGTGAAGGATTAAGCTAAGTTGTACTTGAGAGATGTGGTTAGGTTTCATGGATTTACCTTATCCATTATCTATGATCGTGGTACTCGATTCGCCTCTCAATTTTGGAAATCTTCTCAAAAGGGTATTAGTACTCGTGTTAAGCTTAGTACAACCTTACATCCGCAAACCAATTGGCAAGCGGAGCATACTATCCAAACATTGGAAGATATGTTAAGAGCTTGTGTGATTGACTTCAAGGGTAATTGGGATGGTCATTTGCCTTTGATTGAGTTTTCTTACAATAATAGTTATCATTCCAGCATTGGTATGGCTCCATTTGAGTCTCTTTATGGTTGCAGGTTTAGATCTCTTATAGGTTGGTTTGAAGTTGGTTAAGTTGCCTTGATAGGTCCCTAGTTGGTACATGAGGCAATGGAGAAAGTTCATCTTATTAAATAAAGGTTGAAAATAACTGAAAGTCGACAAAAGTCTTATGCCGATGTTAGAAGGAGAGACCTTGAGTTTGATGTTCATGATTGGGTCTACTTGAAAATTTTACCCATGAAGGGTGCGATGAGGTTTGAGAAGAAAAGGAATCTTAGTACCCGTTATGTGGGACCATATCAAATTTTGAAGTGTTTTGGTATGGTTGCTTTTGAACTTGATTTTCCTAATGATTTGGCATCGGTACATCCCATTATCCATGTCTTCTTGTTGAAGAAATGTGTTAGAGATCTAACATCAATTGTTCCCTTGGAAGGTTTGGGAGTTAAGGAGAATCTTTCTTATGAAGAAGTTTCGGTTGAGATTTTAGACTGGCAAGTTAAGAAGTTAAGGAATAAGAAAGTTGCTTTCGTGAATGTTCTTTGGAGGAATCGGTTAGTTGAGGGTGCTACTTGGGTGGTCGAGGTCGATATGAAGTCATGTTACCCTCATCTCTTTCCCTCCGACCTCACTCTAGCTTGAGGTATTTAGTTTCTCATGGTCCATCCTTATGTCTTAGTCATTCTCATATTTTCTCATGTACGCATGCTCATGAAAGCTTGATTTTTTGAGAAAAATGCGTTAATTTTATTGATTTCTCTATGTTTATGTGCAATTAAGGATGAGTTGCATATAGGCCTTATGAAATGATGTTTCCACTACAAGAAAACTGTGAATTACATGGGGATCTTACCTAGGAAAATATTTTGCAGGAAATCGATGCAGATTTTCTTTATTTTAAATTCCTTAATATTAGGATATATTACCGGCGAATTATATTTTCCCAACAAATTCCGCAGGTTAATTTGGCCCCATATTGCGTAAATTTTGTACTTGCGACATTACCTGGGGAAATATATCGACGGGTACATTATCTCTAGGTAAATCCGCAGGTACATGGACAAGTATATATTTTTTTTTAAATCATTTTTTTATCCATAAAAAAATCTCCAGCTAATTTATCCTCCGGATTTACATGGAGATATTCTGGTGGAAATTTATGTGGAATTTTATTTCCTAGGTAATTATTTGGGGATTTCTTGCTGGGGATTTAGCTGGGGATATATTCTTGAGGATTTACCTACTAAATTTATTACTTTGGGAAATATTAGGGGATTATTTGCTGAGGATTTTTAGCTAGGGACTTATTGTTAGGGATTTACCTATGAAATTTATTACTTGGGGAAATATTGAGGGATTTTGTTATTATGAATTTATCTGGAAATTCTTTATTGGGGATTTAAGTAGGATTTTTGTGACTTGAAATTTTTTCTAGAGATTTTGCTAGCTATAGATTTAGTGAAACAAATTTTTTTCCTTCCATACTTGCCTTTAAATTTGTATTATTTGGAATCTTTTTCTTTAGTCAATTCAAAAAATTAATGAGTAATTAATTATTACAGTTTCAAAAATTAACAAATTATATAAAAGGACTCTAATAACACAAGTAAAAGTAATTTGTATAGAAAATGGATATAATCGAAGATTAAATAAACATTAAATAAAGTATTTAACTGATGAACACGTGGAATCAACAAAAGATGCTCTAGGAAACTAGTCTGTTGACATGGACGATTTCAAATGTATTTGAGTTGAATCAAATGGTCATCACCAAGAAATTAAAGAGGTGGAAATTCAGTGGCTTAAGATAGAAAAAGACTTATCCTTAATAGATCTTTTCTATTGATTAATTACAATAACATGAATTGTAAGACATCGATAGTAAACAATACAATACCATTAAAATGTACACTTAGGAGTAACGTAAAAGTATAATAATCTAGGGATAAAATAAAGGATTTTTTTTTGTGTTTGGCTGAAGCGTATTAGGTAGTCTCATAATTATTTACATGATAGGATAACTTGTCCCAAATAGCTAATCCTTGAAAAAACATATTCTCAATTAAACGATGTCCCCATATACTCACTCTAAGCTTTCAATACTTTCTACTGCGTATGAATTTTAAAATATTTTTACTAGACAATACTACAAGTCCATTTGAAGATTTTATATTTTAAATTTCACTTTTCATATATATATATATATATATATATATATATATGGAAAAATGTATGAATAAACATATAAATAATAAAACAAGTACTAAGAAGAAATAATTAGAAAGCTGAAATTTTACTCCCTCCTAAAGTTCACTCCAATGACTGTTCATTTCCTCAAATAACACTCCAAGACTCTCCACCTTCACCTATATTCTCCATTTCTTTTCAGCTATATGCTTTTCTCTGTTCTCTAAGAAGACAAGGAAAAAGACCCAAAATCAAAGATCAATTTGCTTTCCGACCTATCCAAAATCAGAGGTTAATATGCAAATTACACATTTATTATTAATATTTGATTTTAGTTCTTTCATTTTACATTCTATCTGTCTTTCTTCTTCTCTTATAATGATTCATTAAGTTTTTCCTTTTCAGAACATTTAATCACTGTTGGATTGTGAAGTTTTGATAGTAAATACTTGTAAACTATCAAAATATTTGTTAATCACTATTCTCTAAATACTTGTTAACGATCAAAGAATCTGAATTTCGAAAAACTTGTTGGCAGAAAATGGGTTGCTAGAGTAGCTTTGTGATGTGTTGATACAAAAATCATCTTTACTTTTAATTTTTTTAGTCGAAGTAACAAGTGGGTTTTGATTAAATGGCAAATCACTCAAAGTATTATTGTTACTTGATGGGTGAAAATTTTGATTAAATAGAAAATTATGCAGTGCCTACATTCTGTTATTTTGTATTTAAATATAAATATATATGTTACCTTTCGGTTCAGAAAATGAATGTTCCCAATCATAAAAAATGGATGGTAAATAGACTTCTTCCTGGTCGAGTAGCATATACAGATGAATTTATAAAGGGCATGGAAGAATTCAATAAATTTGCTTGTAGCCAACCGCAGTACTTGTCAGAGAAATTTGCTTGTAGTCGAATATGCTTTAGCTTGGAGTCAATTTTTCCTTCTCGGATATGTGCATTTATATGATTGCATTCATGTTGGGATATTAGATCTTCTTCCTATGCTCTTTATGATGTCTTGAGTTCCATTCAAGGACGATGTTCCCAAGGGGGAGATATTGTAACACCTCAGATTCAGAAAAGAAGGAAAAATGTAATTGTGGGCTAGTGTCTGTATCTATGAATCCTATCTATGGACCGTAGTATCTTCTACGGGCCATAGGTGGTAACCGTAGGTAGTGAGAAAATAAAATTTTCAAAACAAGTCCTAGTACCCTTTTGACGTTCAACAAGACGATTTGTCATTCCTCTTACAGGTCGTAGGTAGGTATTGTAGGTCACCCCCGGAGTTGGTGAAATTTTAAAGCTTAAAGTTGGTTTCTATGGTTGGCATGTGTGGATCGTATGAAGACCTACGAGCCATACATGGGTTCCGTCATTTGTTGGCCAAATTTAGTGTCTCTAATCACTTCCTACGGTTGACCAGTACAGTTCGTAGAAGAACTTACAAACCGTAGGTCTAACTGTAGATGATGGTCAGTAGTTATTTTTAAAGGTATTTTTGGTCTTTTCCCTAATTGATTAGTGACTAAGCTATGCCATTTTAGTCCTAATCTTAGACCCTATATAAGTCTTTTAAGTCTAAAATCTAACTACTCTAAATCATTCTTCAAATTTCCCCAAATCCCTCCAAGTTCTTTCCTACAATTTCTCTCTCTAAAGCTTGAAGAAGAAGTCTAGGGTTTCAAGATCAAGTCTCCAAATTCACCATTGATTGTGAGATTTTGACATCAAGATATGATAGTATTCACATATGGAGTCCTTTTCTCCATAGGATTCCTAAATTCTCCAATTTTACAAGTTAGAATCTCCAATTCAAATTAGGGTTTTATTCAATCTCATGGATTTTTTTCAATTATGACCTAATAGATTGTTTATGTCTTTTTATCCATGAATTGAGATAATTACATGTTTTTATGTTGAATTCACTTGAACTCATGCATGATCTATGACTTCTAAATTTCGATCATATGATGAAGCTTTTGAATTATGAATGATGAATTTATGAAGATATGCATGTTGCTTTATGAAATTGATGAAAATAATTCATTGCTTTGAGAGTAAAGTATCGGTGTTATTTTTGTTATTGTGAAAGGATTTCTTACATACTACTCAAAACATGAATGTGAACGAGTTTTCTCACATAAAAGATTCATAAGGTTGAAAGGGTTTCTCACCTAAGTTGAATCAAGAATAAGGAGCTATTCTAATGAACTCTAGCTTGGATTGGTTACTTTATTTTGCCTTTCCATGGATAATAAGATGAATATGATTAGTGACTATTCTATGGGATTTATTCTTAGCACTGAGATGATATTATGATAGAAGCTCTCCCGTAGTTGAGGTCGGGTTTCTAGTAGCAATCTCTCTATCCCATAATTATGTGCCACCATAGGTTTGTCTTAGATAGACATTAGCTAGTGGATCCACCTAAGCTAAAAGTTTATGGTTCTTACCTTGGCAAGTAAAGAAATCTCTTTTTGGTGCGTGATAGACACTGGATTCCATGTTATGGCTCACATGGTCTATGTCAGTTAAATTTAAATCTCTCACAATAATGAACTAAGGTTACTTTCTAAAAGTATCTCAAATGTATTGTAAAGATGTTTAGCTTGCATTGACCATGGTTATGACCTATTTTTTTTAACATGTTATTTTATGATTTAGCTTGGTCATTGCATGTCATGGAAAGTCTTTTTTAGCATGATTTCATAACTCTTATGCATTGTTATCATACTTGGTACACTCCATGTACTAACACATACTTGTGCCTACATTGTTTCACTAATATAGGGTTAGGCGCTCCTACCTCCTATACTCGTAGCTAAGGATCCCATATAGACATTGAAGATTGGTGAGTCCTCATGTTCCGAGGAACGAGACTCTTTTATTGCTTTCATGTCTTTACATTTTAGATTTTGTATGTGATGTATGAGTTACGTCCCAATCCCTTCCTTATGATGTAATAGTGGCTTTGAGACTTCTGCTACTTTTGTCAAACTCTTCTATATGAAATGCTACTTTCAAACTCTCTTGTTTCTATTATCGTGTATGATGCATGCTAAGTAGCTTGTGTAGGGCCTTTCAAGGTCTTATATGCCATGTCTCGTCTAGGGTGTACTTTGAGTCGTGACAGTAAGGGAAAGTGACATTCTAAAGATGGTTTTTCAAACTTAGTATGGTCACTATGAGTTCTTAGTGATGCCATTTCGTATGACAAATACCCCCACAACTTTGATGTATTGAATGAATTGAGTGTTTGAATGATACATTGACATGTTCTTGATCTTGTTTATTGATGATATTTTTATTTACTCATGAAATGAGGATGAACCTATTGGTCACTTAAGAATCATCTTGCAAAACCTTAAGGATCATTAGTTGTTTACTATTTTTAGCAAATGTGAGTTTTAGTTGAGGCTTGTTTCAGTCATTAGCCATATTGTTTTCGGTGAAGGTATTCAAGTTGGTCCTAAAAAGACCGAGGTAGTTAGAAACTGGTCTAGACCTCTTTCCCCTTTAGATATTCAGAGTTTGTTGGGTTTGGCCAGTTACTATAGAAGGTTTGTGGAAGTGTTATCCTCTATTGCTTTGCCTTTGACTATGTTGACCTATAAAAAAGTGAAATTTTAATAGTCGAAAGCATTTGAGAAAAGTTTCCAAAAGTTGAAGAATAGACTCACTTTAGTGCAATTTTGACATTATTGGAAGGATCTAATGGATTTGTGGTTTATTATGATGTTTCACGAATCGGTCTTGGTTGCATATTGATGCAACATAGGAATGTAATTGCCTATTCTTCAAGACAGTTAAAGGTTCATGAAAAGAACTATCCGACTCATGATATGGAGTTGGGGGTGGCAGTCTTTGCTTTGAACATTTGGAGACATTACCTCTATGGTGTTCATATAGATGTGTTCACCAATCATAAAAGTTTGCAATATGTGTTTAAGAAAAAAGATTTGAATCTTCACCAAACAAGGTGGCTTGAGTTGTTGAGGATTATGATATAAGTGTTCTTTGCAATCAGGGTAAGACAAATATGGTTTTCCATGCTCTTAGCCGATTATCCATAAGTAGTGTTGATAGTAAAAAGGAATTAGTTCAATATGTTCGTAGATTAACTCTACTGGGTATTTCACTACGTTGATTCAGATGATGGTGGTATCATTATTTTAGAATGGCTCAAAATAATCTCTTATTTCGAATATGAAGGCAAAGTAAGATTTTGATCTAACTATAGTTAAGTTGAAGAAGGCAGTTTCTAAAAAATCCATTGAGGCTTTCTCCCCAGGGGAAATGGTGTTATTCATTACCAATGTCGTTTATATGTTCAAATGTTGAGTAGTTGAGGCAATAGATTTTATCAAAAGCTCATATTTCTCGGTATTCTATTCACCCGTGAGCCACTAAGATGTATTGTGATTTGCATGAGGTCTATTGATGGAATGGAATGAAGAAGGATATTGTGGAATTGGTGGCTAAGTGTCCAAATTTTCAACAAGTGAAAGTTGATCATCAAAAACTGAGAGGTTTGGCTCAAGACATTAGCATTCCTACTTGGAAGTGGGAAAACTTAAATATGGACTTCATTCCAGGTTTACCTTATACTCTTTGAAAACATGATTCTATTTTGTTATTGTAGACCAAATGACTAAGTTGACACATTTTCTTCCCGTGAAGAACTTATTTTCTGCCAAGGACTATGCTAGGCTCTATATTCTAGAAATGGTGAAGTTTCATGAGGTGCCTTTATATATTATCTCATATTGAGGTACTGAGTTAACTTCCTAATTTTGAAGGTTGTTTCAAAAAGGTCGGTACTCAAGTGAAGCTTAGTAAGATTTTTCATCCTCAGACCGATGGTCAAGCCAAGCTTGCGTGATTGACTTTAAAGGTAATTGGGATGATTATTTGTCTTTGATTTAATTTGTCTATAATAATAGTTATCACTCAAGTATTTAGATGGATCCATTTGAGGCTTTCTATGGTAGGAGGTGTAGGTGTCCTATCAATTGGTTTAAAGTTAGTGAGGTTGCTTTGATAGGACCCGAGTTAGTGCATGAGGCTACAGAGAAGTTTTGGCTTATTAGAGAGAGATTGAAAATGGCTCAAAGTCAATAAAAGTCTTATGTGTATGTTAGAAGAAGAGAGTTGGAACTCGATGTTGATAATTGGATTTGCTTAAAAATCTCACTTATGAAGAGCATGATGAGATTTGGAGAGAAATGGAATGTCAGTCCCCGTTATGTAGGTCTATATCAAATCTTGAGGTGTTCCATCAAGGTGGCCTATGAATTGTATTTACCTTCCGATTTGGCATTGGTGCATCCGGTGTTTCATATTATGTTGTTGAAAAAGTGTATTGGTGATCCAACTTTCATAGTTCCATTAGAGAGTGTTGGTGTTAAGAAAATCTTTGTTATAAAAAGGTTTCGATTGAGATTCTGGATCTTTAAATCCGAAAGTTGAGAAATAAAGAAGTTGCTTCCGTAAAAGTCCTTTGGAAGAAATTAGTTGAGGGTGCTACTTGGGAAGCCAAAGTCGATATGATGTCTAAGTACCCCCCCCCCCAATCTCTTCCCCTCCGCTTCAGTTTTAGCTTGAGGTACTAGTTCCTCATTTTTACTCTTTCAGATTCATGCATTTTAGTTATTCTCATGTTCCTATATGCATGCATATTAATGAAATCAGTTTTAAAGTTCATGTTTTAACTTAGGGTCAATTAATCCTTGGTTGTGCACATTTTGATGTGATTTGCATTCATGTTGGGTCCTTAGATCTCTTTTCCTACTCTATTCATAAGACAGATGTTCTCAAGAGGGAGATATTGTAACACCTCGGAACTTGGGAAGTTTAGTTGGAAAGGAAAGATGCATAAATTTGTGATAGTGTAGGTTGTAGAAGGCCAATTATGGATTGTACAAGGTCCTATGATCCGTAGATTAGTGTCATAGAATGAGTCCTAGAACTTTAAAATTTTCAAGTCTCTGACGAGTTTCTATGGACCATTAACATGGGTCGTAAAAGGGTGTACATGTCATAGGTGAGGTTCGTAGATCAAGTCCATACTTGGATAGATTATAGGCACCTTGAGTTATATGAGTGGATGTACGAATCGTATAAAATAGTACAAATCGTTGCAATGGCTTGTGGTTGATGTCTAAGACTTGAGGGAATTTCTTGGCTTGGGATGTGCAATAAGGTCTATGGTACATGGTTGTAATGACGGTTAGAGATTTGGTGTTTGTGGATTGAGTTTAGAATATTTAGTCTCAAGTAATGTGATCTATGTATGACCAGTATGGTCTGTAGAAGCATGAACGGACCGTACATGGTGTCGTAGCACTCTGTAGTTTTAAGTTAGGGTCATTTGAGTCTTTTTCTACCCTTTTAATTCCCAAACTACACCATTTCTAGACTATTCCTAAGCCCTATAATTGATTTTACTCTTCAAAATTCTTTCGTCCCCTCTCATTCTCTCAAAACCTCCAAAAGCTCTCAAGGTGAATTCAGGTTCTTCAAGCTTCAAGTATCCTCTTCCAATTCCAAGTATAGGGTTCATCAAGGTATGTGGGAAATTCATAAATGTATCTCTTTCCATTCATTGAGTCCCAAAGAGACCTCAATTTCTCTTATTGATTCTTATCCAAATTCTAGGGTTTCATAATTTTGTTATTGGTTCTAATGATTTAAGTATTTTTCATCATATTTGATCTTATTATGCATGATTTGATCATAGTTACATGTTTTCAATGACTTTCATATGAACCCATGCTATATGAATACTATAAGATTATGAACTAAGCTTTGAGAGTATGCATGTATTATGAATTGAGAAATTTATGAATCAAGGATTCTTTTAGATAAAGTATCAATATTTTTTATGAAAAAGGTTGTTTCCAATTGAAGTACTCTCATTATGAAAAGATGATCATGATTTAGATGCTTTATTTAAGTGTGTTTATGAGTATGATATGAAATCATGATTTTGAAAGGAGTCATTCTATGATATGAAGTTTATGATTGGATTTGTGTTACTAGATTCTTATTATTTCAAGTATTATAATTATGATATGATTATGTAAATTTCCACTGGGAGTTTATAGAATCGAGTGGACTTTAGGATGAAGTCTCTCTCGTTAGTAGAGGCTGAGTTCTTTAGTATCAATCCCCTGGTCCCATAGCTACGTACCCCCATAGTACTTGTCCCGATAGGACATTAGCTAGTGGATCTACCTAAGCTTAAGAACATGGTCCTTACCTTGACAAGTAGGACACTCTCTTTTAGGTGTAACAGTATTACACTGGAATCCATGTTATAGCTCACATAGTTTATGTCGGTTAACAGTATCTCCCACAAAAGAATATGGTTTCCACAATAGTTTATAACTTCCTCAAAGATTATGATTTTAGCTTATGTTCTGATTTTTCAAGTATTGCATTAACCTTGTTTTATGCCTTATCATATCAGCTTATCAAATTTGAGATATTTTACTTGGTCATGCAATATAACGTTTTCAGCTTTATCATGTTATCATATTTTATACTCATGCATCTTTTCTCATACTCAGTCGAGTACTGATGCATACATATCTTGTTCTTATATTGTCTCATATAGGTTCTGACGTTCCTTTATCTTGTTACGATCCAAATTATATCCTAGGCATAACATGACGTATAGAACCCCGAGAGGCCCTACACAACCTCTCTATTGGCTTGAGCCATCACGGCTTGAGCAAATATTTGGATAGTCAACCTAAACTCTGCATGGGTCACATTCTCTACCAAAGGGTCTATCAAAGCTTGGGGAGCTTGAGGAGGAGCTCTTTGATTCTCATTGTCACCCTCCATCCTTCCTGCATTAGTCCTTCGAGTATTCATATCCTGAAGAACATAAGAAAGGATTAGGAGAGGTCTTTTTAAAGTTAAACTCTAAGGCACAATTTAAGAGTAATGAAGAAGTGAAAATTCCTAAACATCTTGTAGCCTCTAATTCATAAATGTGGTGCGATTCATACTTATAAAGTAGACTCTGCTAGACATGGCATATGAGACATTATCCTAGAATCATTCTAAACCTTGTGCTCGGATACCAAGTTTATCATGTCCCAAAGGTACCCCCTAGATGTAACAAGGTGTATAGAACCCTAAAGGACTCCATACAAGCCGCTTAGAATATCATAACATAAGCAATTATTCAATAAGAGTAAAACGCAATTCAAGTCTTATAAAGTTTTTCATAAAAGAAAGCGGAATTCTAGATTTGTCTCAATATAGCCATCTATTACAATCTTGAATGAAATAAGGCCTAGCCCATACAACATGTCTAAAAAGGGAAAGTAAACGAAAGAAATTTAAACAAGAAATCCATCCGCGAAGCCATGAGGACTCACCAAGCTTGGGAAACAAGCAAATCCAAGATCTACCCAAAAGTATGATCACCTCTAGTGTCGGACCCTACACTTGGGAAAAATGTAGGCAAAGTAGGCGTTAGTACAAAAATGCACTAAGTATGGTAGTTATGCATAAAAACATTAAAACATGCTAAAAGGTACATTTTAGTTCATGACATGCAATTTACCAAGTTTAAACATCATATAAGATAATAGAAGTCATAAGTAATAATCATGGACAACATAAGTCAACATCATCTTTTAAAGCCTTTGACTCATATACAAAGTTTCTTGAGTAACCATAGTTCATTATTCATGTTCTTATTGTGGAAAGAATTGTCTTAACTGACATAGAGACCATGTGAGCTAAAACATGATCACCCGGTGTCTCCCACACCAAAAATGGTTGTTCTACTTGCATAAGGTAGAACCATGAACTCTTATCTTGGGTGGATCCACTAGCTAGATAACCTATGGGGGAACATAGTTTATGGGTTACGGAGATTGCTACTAGAAATCCGGACTCAACTAACGAAGAAGATTTCTATCTCATGAGACATACATGGGAAGCCCGGACTCAACTAACGTAAAAGACTTCCATCTCATTACAATACTCACTCGGTGCTAAGCATAATTCCCACGGAATACTTATTAAGTCTTATGAGACATAAATAAGATATGGGATACGGAGATTGCTACTAGAAACCCGGACTCAACTAATGAAGAAGATTTCTATCTCATGAGACATACATGGGAAGCCCGGACTCAACTAACGTAAAAGACTTCCATCTCATTACAATACTCACTCGGTGCTAAGCATAATTCCCACGGAATACTTATTAAGTCTTATGAGACATAAATAAGATATGGGATACGGAGATTGCTACTAGAAACCCGGACTCAACTAATGAAGAAGATTTCTATCTCATGAGACATACATGGGAAGCCCGGACTCAACTAACGTAAAAGACTTCCATCTCATTACAATACTCACTCGGTGCTAAGCATAATTCCCACGGAATACTTATTAAGTCTTACTTTAACTCATGTCTCATGGAATGATGTCCTTGACAATCAATCCAAGTTAGTTCATTAGGATAGCTTTTATTCATTGATTCAATTAGGTGAGAATAGCCTTTCAACCTAAGAATCCTTTCTATGTGAGAAAACCTTTCACATCATGGTTGTAAGTGTTTTATGAGAATAACCTTTCAACAACACAAAAACACAATTAAAATTGGCACTTTACTCTCAAAGCACCCTTAAATCATTTACATATGTATTATAAGATCATGCATAAACTCACACTTTGCCCTTCCAAGGTTCAAAGCCATTATCAATCACCAAATCTAAAATTAAGCATTAGATAGGGATTTCATAATAACTTCATGTATTTCTATCAATTCATACATTAGATCATAAAAACTCATTTTTCACAATCAACAACCCAACCTATGAAATCACAATTTAGAGAAATAGGGGGTTTGCATGGGTTCATAAGGGAATCATCATAAAAACATTGTAGATCATCAATTCATGCATATTTAGACATAATTAAACCATCAAAGTCAATAAATCAAAGAACCTATGGGGAATGAAGAAAACCCTAGCTATTTGGGGAATTCTTTGAAATTGAAGATTTTGAGAGGGCTCCATGGGTAAAAGCTACCCATGGATGAAAACCACCATACCTCAATCAATATGCCCAAAGAAATCGATTTGGAGAAGCCTTCCTTTGAAACCCTAGTTGATTTTCCTTCTTCTTCTTTGAGTCTTTTCTAGAGGGAGAATTTTTGGAGAGGATGAACTTTGGGGAAATATTTGGGTGTTTGGAAGATATGACTTAATTTGGGTGAGTTTTGACCTAAAATGACTTATATAGTGACCTTAGACCCACCCAAAACGACTTCACTTTAATTGGACTTAAACCGAAAAAGACTTAATTAACCTTCAACTTTAGTGACCTGCCCAGGGACCACGAGAGGCCTCACGAGCCGTGGTCATGACCACGATCCGTGGTCCCCTTCGTGGACCTTGGGGCAGTGGCTTGGCAATTATGCCTTTAGCCCACAAGCCCAAGGCATCTTCACGAGGGGTTCCACGAGTCGTGGTGCTTGCCACGAGCCATGGTCCCTCTCATGGGCCTTGAGGCAGTGGCTAAGCCATCCTCCTTCAACCCCCAACCACCAAGGCATGACAAAGGCCACTCCCACGAGTCGTCTAAGGCTTCACGAGCCGTGAAGTGGCTCGTGTGGAGGAGCTAATTTGGGGCATCCTTAAGGAGGCTACTACCTCACCACCACGAGCCGTGAAGGCTCTCGTTGCATGATGGGCAGTACCTTGGGAAATTTGGGTAGCCTTGGGTCTCTTTCCCTCATGCCCTTGGCCCTAGGCCACCATCAAGACTCTAACTCTCACTTTTAGCTCTAGTTTAGCCTACTAGTTTCCAGGGTGTTACATCGGAGGTGTTACAATCATCCGTGGAAAGGTATAATTAAGCAACCAATCCAAGCTAAAGTTCATTTAGAATAACTCCTTAATCTTGATTCAACTTAGGTACTTAGGTGAGAAAACCTTTCAACCTTATGAATCTTTTATGTGAGAAATCCTTTCACCATCATGTTCTTGGTTATATGTGAAAAAATCTTTCACAATAACATTGATACTTTACTCTCAAAGCATCCTCAAAATATTTACATTAATTTCATTAAAAAACATGCAAATCTTCATAAATTCATAGTTCATAGGCTTCATCATGTGTTCATAGTCAAATTTCATGGAACATGCATGGGTTCATATGAATTCAACTTAGAATTATGTAAATACTTCTAGTCATGCATAAAGAGATAGAAATAATCAATTAAATCATAATTGAAAAGAACTCATGAAGAATGAATAAAACCCTAAGTTTAAATTGAGAATCTAACTTGTAAAACTTGAAGATTTTAGGAACCCTAAAGGACTTCATAAGTGAATACTAACATACCTTAGTGATCAATGCCCACAATCTCTGGTGAATTGGAGTTTTTGAAGCCAAACCGTAGTTTTTTACTTCCTTAGCTCTTGAGAGGATTTTAAGGAGGGGGGGGGGCCTTGATCTTGGAGGGAATTTAGGATAATGATTTAGAATGGATAGTTTTAGGAATTAAAAGACTTAAGGGCTTAGAATTAGGACCAAAACGACTTAGTTTAGCCATTAATCACTTAGGAAAAGACCAAAAACCCCTTAAAATAATTGTCGACCCATTTCTAGGGTACCCATGTAAATTACCTATTTTGCCATCCCTAGTCCTAGTCAGTCGTAGAAACCCTTTAACTTGGACCAACTTTTGATAGAAACTGTTTATGGCTCGTAGGTCTTCTTATAGTTCGTAGACACCAACTGTAGAAACCAACTTAACCCTCAAAATTTCACTAAGTCTGGGACCTACCTACAAGATCAATCTACAACTTGTACAAAGATTGATGGGGCGTCCTGGTCAACCGTCGAATAAGATACTGAAACTTGATTTTTTTCCAAAACTCTACTCTAGGTTTACAGTTCCCTTCCTACGGCCCGTAGGACTTTCTTAAGTTTGTAGGTTGGACTTGTAAAAATCAGTCTCAGACTCTGATTTTCTACTTATTCTTCCTTTTTTGACTTTCCAATTTCAGAGGTGTTACATATTCGGTAGTGGCTAATTGGATTGGTTAGTTGTATTTAGGATTTTGGTGAGTCATCATGGTTCGGGGACCTTGCCACCATATGTCTTTCATTGTCTTATGTCATTTCAGTTTTCGAACTTATTTTGTGAGCTAGGGTTTGTCCTAGCCACACTTATGGTTAGTAGAGGCTTGTTGTCAAACTTAGTAGATATTCCGCATTTACAGTCTTTGTACTTAGATTCTCTTTATGTCGATATTTTTTTTGAGATTATACTTACACTTATATAATATATCAACTTTGTTGTTATCATAGTGTCATGCTTATGTCAATTGGTTTGTTTAGAGTCTTTTGGGATTCTATTCGCCATGTCACGTCTAGGTGATAGTTTAGTTCATGACAAAGAGGCAGAGCAAGAGGCAGTGAATCAACTCTATCATCTAGAGTTTCTTTATAGATATATGTATTCTTTTGTAAAGGAAATAGTTTTAAGTATATTCACTAATATGTGAAAAATCAGGTCACTACAAACAATGATAGTGGTAGACGAAGATGTAAAGAAAGAGGCATTGTTTCAAGTCCTCCAGGTGTTATAAGTGTTCAAACTCAATCACATGAAACTGCTACATACACAAATGTAATTTATATAATTATTCTATCGTTCATAGACCATATCGATATACTCTAATATTTGAGTTTCAATAAACATGTGACGGTAAGTTATAGAGGAAGAGGAACAGGTAAAGGAAGAGGGATGCCTAAAGAGATAAATGTGAATGAAGTCATAAGAAGAGAAAGAGGAATGATTCAACATAGTCAAACAAGTTCTGAAGCAACGGGTAGTGAAAGAGGCCTATGAAGGATGAAGAGACTAGTAGAACACGGAGACATTAGTAGAGGACAAACAAGGCATTTTAAAAGGCCAAGAATTGTAGGGATTGGAATATACCAAGTTGAAGATGGTTTTACAACTCTTAATGTAAGTATCAACTTTATAACTTTATATGCATAATGTAGATTTTATATGCAGCCTAAATGTCTTTTTATTTGAACATTTCTTATTTGACTATGCAACCTGGATTGGTAAGTAGAAGAGTAATAAATATTGGTACAAGAGTGACAAAGAGGATTGATGTTGTTACTGGTGATATTAACTACACACCAAGATGTGGATTCAAATGGAAGGGGGAAACAACTATTACCAGTAGCAACCTTGAAAGAATGAGGGCTGAAAAAGTTGTCCAAATAAGGTCTGCAACTACTGCTGATAATCAAAGTCAAACCAGTTCAAGTAGGAAGACATGTGCTATAGAAGTAGGGTATTCTGATTTTTTATTGTCGATATTGACAAAAAAAAATTAATTGTGTATATTTTGGTGTTGTTTTTTTGTTAGAATCAGGCTCTGTTTTATTAGGTATTTTTAGGTTGTTAGGTACCAAACAAAACAAGATCAATTTTTTTGTTGTAGTTCAAATTGAAACATTGATTATGTTGAAATGAAGTCCTTATTTTGTCCAATTAATAGAATATTTTTGTTACTTTCAGTATATCTTCTTCTCATTTATTTGTAGTTGAACATCTTTTTGAATTTTCTAGAATGGTTATCACAATCAGATGGACAGAAAATATACGAAGGGTTGGCCTTTTTTGAAGTGATAAAAATGCAATTTTATAAGCCTTATACAACCACTACACTTACAACTTGTTAAAGTCATAACTATTTCTACAACATAAAGCAACAAAAACAAGAACCAAACTAAAGATGTAGAGTAGAACAACTATTGCAATTTTGAGTGCACACAACTACATCTTCCATCTGTCACATTCTTGGTAATACTTAAAAATAGAAAGAAAAAAAACACAACAATCAAGACGATTAGCTTTCAATTACAATATTTGCTCTTCTTCTTCTCCTTCATCGCCCATTTATTACTTTCAACACGATTTTCATAAAATACAAATATTTTTTTCAACTCCTTAATTCTCTTTGCCGATCTTGGAATAACGAACTTGGATCGTATATCAACATCTTCACAATCCCTTCATTTAAAGAAGTTGCATACTTTCTCCTAAAATATGCCATAAACAAATTAAACAGAAACAAGATATCTCTAGAAATAATCTATGTAGAGAACATACATGATAGCGTGGACAAGATCAAAATCTTCGAGCTGGATTGTCATCCGACCACGAAGTTTGTATTGAAAGTAAGTCTCCATATTTGCAATTGCATTTTCACATGCATCATCGAATCATTCTCATCATTACAACTAAGATTCAATATTGCATTTGATAGTATAAGAATATTTTCTCTCAAAACATAATCACAAAAGATATTTTGATTTCTCAAATTTTAAAAAAAAACGAAGAAATTAAACCTTGGACAACTTCAAATTAACTTTTTGGACTGGAAATTAAATTGAATTCTTACCTTTTGAGTTGATTTCATGAGAGAGAGGGTATTGATTTTTTTCGAAAAGCTTCAACCAACGACTCGTTTGAAAATTTGGGGAAGAGTCGTTTATTTAATGATGAATTAATTAATTAATAGAGAAAAAATCTGAAACGCTACACTTTTAATTGATTTTTGAAAGGAAAATGATACATTCATGCATGTCATCTGCGTGTTCACAAACATAGGAGAAAATGAGTCAAAATGATCTATTTGCAAAGGTATTTAATACTTTTGTGGAATAATAGGACTCCCACATAGTTAAGGTGTCTTTTAAAAATTTGGGACAGCTTCAGGTGCCACTTTATATCTTTTCTCATATATATATATTTGATACTCTTCTAATTTTAATGAATGATGACTAAAATCAAATCTAACACTAGCTCAAATCTTATCCAAATAGCCTCAAATTAGATTCAAATCCCACTCGAATTTAAGTTCTTTGAAATATCACCTACTCAAAACTAAATTCTTTTACAAGCAATTTTTCAACTTTAATGAATGATAATGAAGTTTTCGCACATTCCATATGAATACTTTTAACTTCGCATAATTAATTTGTTTTGTGATGCCTTCTGTGCGGTCACTTCCTATTAAGAAAGATGAAAATTTATTATCATAGAGCATAGATTTTCCATGGAACATTTAATTCCTTTTTTGATTTTCTGTTCTTTTTGGTATAATTTAGGAGAAGGAATACCTTAGGGTTGTTTGGTATAAAGATTAATAACACAAGGATTAGTACGTAGGAATTAGTAGTGCAGGGAGTAAGGCAGAGTTCATTTGTTATCAAGTATTTGGTTCATTGCTTCCCAACTCATCTTGTGTTTGGATCAAAACTCTAAAAAAAAATTCTTCACAATTATATCTGAAATTATTGTGGGACTTTTTATTTCATGTAATTGGATCAAGGTAGATAATTATCGGACAATATTATTTATATGACCTTCTAACTAGCTAGGAGAAGAACAATTGTACTGTCATGTTTGATATTTTCTCACTTGAATTATTTAAGGGTGAATAATTGTCATCCTATATATTGATCACTCACAAAACGTCAACTTTTAATTTAAAAAAGATAAGTCATCTACTTTTTAAATCGAAAAGACAGTGAACAATAGCAAAATCGAATAAACAATCTACATTTTACACATAAAAATTGCAAGTTGTAATTTTAATATGTATGCAATTTTATAAATTATTCAAAATATAAATAATTAGAAAACTACATATATATCAACAAATGAATGCATTCAATTAAAATCACAAACGGCATGTGGTGATATAATTATTTTTTTCAATTAAATGTTAAACAACTCACATTTCACATATTGTATTGATTTATATTGGATTTATTTAGCAACAAACTCTCCCTAAATAATAAAATTTGTAAGCTAGTTTATTAAAATAAAATAAAATAAATTTACTAGTGCAAATATAAAACATAAAATCAAGAAAATAAACAAAATGATTAAAAGGATTTGAGGGGTATTTTTATCTTTACATAGATTAATCCCATAATATTAAATCCCACCAAATGAAGGTATTAGTTGTACATTCTACGGTACCAAACATAATACTTCATAATGCCATACATATTTATCCACATACTCCCTACCAAACGACCCGTAATTGTCTTAAATCTGATGGGCATAAATCCAACTCTCTGTTAAGTGAACGGAGCGTCGAATGGAGAATTTGTAATGGGAAGAAATAAGAACACATGCACCTTTTTCTCACTATGTTTTGCAAACCTTTGTTGTGTTTGGTAAATAAGAAAAAGTATTTATAGGTGTAATTCCCCTCACCCCCACCCAAAGAAAAGGGGAGAAGAAGTTTCCATTTAATTTGGAAGTATTCAAAAGGTATACCTACGAGGACAAATTGTCCTACAACGAAGGTGGGTTAAGCAGAAACACCCCTACCTCCAATCAAATGTGAAATGCTAAACTTACATATGGCAAAAAGACAGACATCAATAGAACATGGAAAGAGATCAAGCTGACACAAAGCAATCTATATCTCGTAATGGATATTATATGCTGGAGGGAGCTACATGTCATAAAGCAACTAGAAAGTTTGATTCAGAGTACATTTTGATTAGTTGATAGGTCATACATCTTCTTTACTGTCTACAATTCCAAGGGCTTCTCCCAAATTCAATGTGTTTCTCATTGTCCTCCTTCCAACACCTCCACTATTGCCCTTCCTCATCATCGCCGCGAATTCCCCATAATCTATTTGTCCATCCTGCAATTTGAAGCACTATCAGCACAGACATACTATGACCAAGTCTTACTGGGTGCAGTAGAGACAGCTTAGAATAGTAGGGATGCAAAAGGATGGCCTCAGAAGTTTTAATTTCCAATTCAATTAACAAATGTGAATCGAGCCAAAAGGAATTCGAGAGAAAAAATGAACCACTATAGAGTTTCACAACATCATGTAATGCTACAAGGACTAGTCTGGATCAGACACACATATAGTAAGTAAATACACTAGCCTTTTGTTTTTTTGATTAACCCAGCACAAAGATGCAGAATGCTGTCTTTCAAAATCTTAGAATTGATCAAAACATAAATTAGAGTCTAGAACATCATCACACTTTATCAACATTACTCTATGATGCATACTTTAGAAGCAGTGAGTGAGAGGGGGATCACTGGTGAGTTAATACTCCAAGAATCACTACTAATAACAAGTTTAGAGTTCCTTCAAGAAAGGTAAACCCTTCTCATCCACCATTACAGGACTGTTTCACATGCTCATACATTTTAATAATATCAAAAATCATATTCTCAACTTTAACATATTAATATAGATAAAGAAGTCAATGTTACTTGTCAAAGAAACATGCAGATGCTAACATGCTTCAGAGAAGGTGCCTAGCTGTTTAAATTAGTGCATCAGTTTTAAATGGAACAAGTTTTTCTAAAACTAGTCTAGAGAAAAAAATTGGTTGGTAAGATACTCCCTTCACACACACACACCCCCCCCCCCCCCCCCTT
>NW_006238940.1:1687861-1705971 GCF_000226075.1 Solanum tuberosum | reverse complement strand
CCACCCCCCCCCCCCCCTTCTTCTACTAAGCAACAAGAAAAAGAAGGGGGAGGGGGGCGAAGGGGAGAAAAAAAAAAGACAAAATATTGAGATCAAATGGTTAAGTGAGTTTAGATGTGGATTCCATTATGACAAGTGGGATCATGTGTGAGGTATTGACTAATGACTCACCTTCTTTGGGCATTAGAAGTTTACAAGTATCAACATGGGATTCATAAAACATTTGGTTGTATATAAGAGGTAAGATACTCCTTCATTAGAAAATGAGGCAACTCCCTTAAAGGAAAAGGGGGTATATGTTGGCACAGTTCAAAGTAAAACCACTAAATTCAATTTGCAACAGACCGACTATGCTTTTTACCTTCTCTGAAGTAGCAGTATTTAAACTACACAAAGAAGGGCAGAGCTATAGTGCAAAAGTAGCTTGAAAAACATAGGTGAATCACCAACTCATGGACCTCGAGAGAAGAAACTTTGTACAACTTGATGTTTCAACAAAAACGAATAAACTTAATAAAAAATGCAAAGAAATGGAGATATTTGCTGGATGCTACAGACTTACACACTTGACCCACTATTTATATGACAAAATGTAGATTAGAAAAGTCAATCATAAGATTTAAAACCTTGATACAGATAAATTTAAACTGAACTGTGTCACTTTCTTTACCCTAATCTTTTGAAAGCTTTAAAAGCAAAACAAAAAGTACGAGGAAAAGCTCAAAAGAGAAAAAGTACAAAGAAAGAGAAGGTTGTAAGCCTAGGCAACTAAAAATGTCGAAGGAATTACAGAAGTTACTGGTACACCTGTTGCTATATAGGAGAGAGATTGACGTGGAAATAAGAGACAGAGGCCTCAGACGAGCAATAACTAGTCAATTAAAATTTAAAAGGAAACCACAGAGAATAGTTTAATTAGATCAGTTCTGAGTGTGGTGTCATCATCTGAAGGTGCGACAGGGCTTTCCAGTGCATATGGCAGTAACACTGCATACTCTCTAACATGAGAAAGGAACGATACTGAGGTCAATAATGGTCACTCAGGTCTTCTGATGAAAAACATAATATAACAGAAAGAACAAATATGTCAGATGCGGAGGAAGCATTTCCCTTTACTTCCTCTCTTTGATGGATGGTGGGGATGGTTTGTGATAGTACTAGGCATCACACAATACTGTCCATTACAAATTTCATTTGCAAAACAGTCCCTCTCTTGATTAGCCAGAAGGAACATAACAAAAAAGAGGCAACTCCATCAAATCTAAAAGACTAAAACACATGGTATTTTTCTTTTTTTCCGAATCAATGTTTCTATGCGAAGGACTAAGAGTGTTGGCCAGTCAAGAACTCGCATGTCCAAAAGATTAAAGTAGCGGAAATGAGGATGTTTCTATGCACCACCCTCCCTAGACCCCACTTGTGGGATTTCACTAGGTATGTTGTAGTTGTTTCTATGCAAAATAGCATATGTCCATTGCGCCTTATACACGCACATGGACACAAAACTTGCAAATAGTAGAACTTACGTTATCTTGATCAATATCTTTGATCATTTCATCAAGATTAAGCTCACTTAGACCAAATTCTTTGCAAGCATGCTGAAGCTCATCAATAGTTATGTATCCACTGCCATCTTTGTCGAAGAAAGAGAACGCTGATACAAGATTCTCTTCTCTTTCAAACTTGTTTAAGTGCACAGTCGCAGCAAGAAACTCCCCATAGTCTATTGTTCCACTGTTGTCAATGTCTGCCTGACAAATACACCATGTCATGTGTGATGCCATAAACTCAAATGCACCGACAGAAGTATATAAGTGCACATATATGAGTAATTAAGTAAGACTGGGTGGACATATTTCAGAGACACAACAGTGAATTAGTAACACGCCAAGGAGAGTTCTTACTGCATCCATAAGATCCTTGATCTCAGACTCCATTAGTTCAGAACCTACTCGTCTCAAACCCTCTTTTAGTTCATCAAAGCTGATTGTTCCACTATTGTCTGTGTCTATCATTTTGAATAGCTCCTTGAGACCACCAATTTCTTCTTCTGATAGCCTCTCCGCAATCACCTATAAGCAACAAGAGATGATGAGTAAAACAAAAAATAAATACTCCCTCAGTTCCATTTTATATGGCAATCTTTCTTATTTACCCTATTTCGAAAAAACACCTTTCTATATTTGCCAAACTTTTAACTCTTAACTTTAAATTTCACCCTTAATGACATGCTCTTATAGTCATAGAAATGTCATGGCTTATTTAAGACAGTTTTATGGATATTTTGGAATGTGTCAAAAGTCTTTCTTTAACTGATGTTGAGTCAAACACCAGTTACAAAATGAACGTAGAGAGTAACAGTTTTCAATTAGGGACGAAATTAGAAAGGATGATGACTAGAATTTCAGTCATCCAAGTACAATTCCAACGGAAATCAAATTTTTTTGGGAAAAGTCAAAATATACCCCTAAGACCCTAACGTTCGATTTGTTTTATACTATCCTTTGATGAGCTCTCAGGGCCCTCACTGTTATCATTCGTCTCAAATTTGCCTCTCCCACTAACAGGTTTCAATCATAGAAAAATTGGTCACCATGTACAGGTATATACTATTGCTCAAGGGTATATTTGGACCTTTTTTTAATTGTTCAGGGACATACTTCAAATTATTGCAGATGACATATATAAACCAATTTAATAGTTCTGGGGTAAATTTGGATCTTTTGTTTGTCTAGGTGGCTCCGCTTCGGCAAATGTCAAAGCCAAGCTGGACAGCTGTTAGAGATAGGGGCAAATATGGGACGAAATAAATAAGGCAAGACTTTCATGGACCGAAAAGTAAACAGAAGGAAAAAAATAAGACAAGTCATATACTTTAGGGGTAAATTTAGACCTTTTTTTTTTGTTACTCCTTTTTCAGCTATTGTCTATTTTGATTTTTCATTCAGTATATTAGAATTTATTTACATAACTTTCAGGATTAGATTGAATGACTGTACAATAGTATATAAGCTCTCAACAAGAGCGGAACAAGGTTCAGAAAATTAGAAAGCAAGAATGACCAAGCAAACGCAACAAACCTAAAAGGGAAAATAAAAATCATACCACTAATAATTTTTTCTGTTGGCAATTGTGGCATCTAACTTTAGAACAGAAGAATAGGGCCAGCAACTTTTATACAGAACTAGGATAGAAGTCTATGACAAACTTCTTCAAGTTTTGCAGGAACCAAAGGAAATATCTCTGATTATACAATGAAATTTCAAAAGGTTAGGATCACGATATCAAAATATTAGGCAAGTGATTCTGTCCATGGATGAACAAAAACCGGCATAAATTCCAAATACTTGATGGCCATTAACTCTTCCGGTAAAGTTCTAGACATATTTCCTACATATAATACTGGCATGTTATAAGCTGAAGGTAATTGTGTCAACTTCATAAAAAGGATGGACCAAAACTATTTTAGATAGTCTATGCTTGCAAAATGATCAATGGGAAAATTAATTATTGTGTTCCCTAATCCACTTAAGCTATCACACCAGTACAAAACTGCATATCAGTCTATCAATGTCGATACACATGTAGGTGTCAGAATGCAGGCCACACAAGAGTAGGTACGGGCTAGCTAACTGGGTTGTTTAGTGTCATTTTTAGGACGGCTAGAATGTCATAGGAATAGAGATGGAGTACAACTTTTGTTGTATAAAACAAGTTTGCTATTCAAAATTGTAATAACTATAGGAGTATCAAACTACTAAACCACATTATGAAAGTTTGAGACAAGATCGAGATAATGAGGAGGAGACTGTCTATCTCCGAGAACAACTTTGGACACTGTTAGTTTAGCTGCAACTAACAGCCTAAACGAACACGGTTCTTTCAAAAACTCCGCAAGAAAGTAAAGTGAGGAATATGTAAATCAACACAAGTATTTTAGTGCGGAAAACTCCTTGCTCAAGAGAAGCAGAAACCATGACCTACCTCCAATAGGATTTTCCCAAACTCTTCACTAATCTCGACCAATTAAAGATTACAACCGTCCTTGTACCTAAGGAACTATTCCCAACAGTCCCTACCTCAACCCTCTTCTATACTCTTCTTCGATGACTCTACCAGTCAATAAATTTTCTTTACAACACAAAACACCTACTACAATCACCTAAGAGTGTAATCAAGATCTTGTCTCAGAACCACACAAAAAACTAATATTACAACCCACGAACAGAATAGTTATATCTTGATAGGACCCGGTTCTTTTGTTATAGCAGTTTCTTCTTCGAGACACTTTGTGTAGAACTCTTCCCACTCTGAGAACATCAAGGTATCTCAACGAATTCATGTCGGGACACTCAACTAAAGGTGTCATTCACCTTATAAGGAGATTGTTGGAGTGGTATAGGAATAGGAAGACAGTCTTAAACATGGTGTTCATTGACCTAGAAAAGGTGTATGATAAAGTTTCTAGGGAGGTTCTATAGAGATGTTTGAAGTCTAGAGGTGTACTTGTTGCTTACATTAGGGCAACTAAGAACATGTACGATGGAGTCAAGATCCAGAAATAACATATAGAGGTGACTTAGAACACTTTCCAAATATGATGGGATTGCACCAAGGATCAACCGTTAGTCTGTTTATGTTTTCCTTAGTGATGGACGAATTGACACAACATATTCAAGGGGAGATATCGTGGTGTATGTAATTTGAAGATGACATAGTATAGATTGACTAGACGCCTAGTGGAGTTAACGATAAGCTTTAGTTTGGAGATAGACCGTCAAATCTAAGGGTTTCAGGTTATGCATGACGAAAATAAAGTACCTGGAGTGAAAGTTTAGTGATGTAACGCATGAAGCGAGGTGGAGGTGAGATTGATACACGTCATACCAAAGAGAGGAAGTCTCAAGTATCTTGGGTCTGTAATTCAAGGAAACAAGGAGATAGATGACGATGTCACACATCGTATTAGAGCGGGGTAGGCAAAATGAAGGCTCGCAACCAAGGAACTATGTGGTAAGAACACCAATGCTTAAATGTAAGCTCTACAAAGTGCTAGTTAGACCTACATTATTGTATAGGGTATAGTGTTGGCAGTCAAGAACGCTCACATATAGAAAATGAAGGTATGGAAAATAAGGATGCTTTGATGGATAAGTGGGCCTACTAGGAGAGATAAGATTAGAAACGAAGCTATACGGGACAAGATAGGAATGGCCTCCATAGCGGACAAGATGAGGGAAGCGAGGTTAAGATAATTTAGGCATATGAAGAAGAGGGGCATGGATGCACAAGTGAAGAAGTGTTGAGATTGGATATAATAGGTATAAGGAAAGGCAGAGGTAGGACGAAGAAGAATTAGATGAAGTGATTAGACATGACATGACAGATCTTCAATTCACTAAGAACATGACACTAGAGGTTTGGAGTAGAAAGATAGCAGGTAGCCAAGTGTGTCATACTTGTATGTGGGAGAGACAGGGGTTAGTCCATCTACCCATCTTTTCTTATTTAGTAGCATTAGTTAGTATACACGTAGTAGCTTATTCTTCAATTTTTAGTACTACTTGTTGCTTCTTTTGTTTTGTTCATATTGTTATTCTGCTGCGTTATTTTCTTTTCAATCCTGCTTTGATTTTACTTTTTTGAGTCGAGGGTCTATCGAAAGTAGTCGATCTACCTCCCAAAGGTGGGGGTAAGGCCTGAGTACTTCCTACCCTCCCCAAACCCCACTTGTTGATTACACTAGGTAGGTTGTTGTATAAAAGAGAAATATTTTCCAAAGAAAATTTGCATTAACATGCTAGCTTAGTGACACCACTTATCAATAGTATGTTTGTTGAACTTTCATTAGTACTACGATCCAGTGTTTAAAAGGCGCGGAAGGCATTTTGCATAGCTCGGGACGAGACGTTTTACGTAGCTGGAATTGAGGCGTAAGTCCGAAAACATGGGGAATACGTCTGATATATCTTCAATTTTATAGTTTTATTAATAAGAAAATAAGCAAAAGAAAAATTTTCAACAATTCTGCAAATAAATTCAAATAAATCACCAATAATATAGAAAAGGTTATTATAACTATTATTGGAGAAAGATAACACCACAAAAAAATGATATAAGTTGAGGTAATCTTTCAAATGAAATCATCATCCACTCCATCGTCAATCTCTACATCTACTTGTCTTTCCACCCTCAACTAATATTTACATTGATTTTGTTTATATATATTTCAAAGAAGGATTAGGATGAAATGTGTAAAAGCAATGACAAAAATGGATAAAGTTGTCTAACGAACAAAGTGTTGTGGGATCTCTATTCTATATTCCTATCAATTTCAGGAATAATCATCTAAGACAACTATTTATGGCAGTGTCATTTTCTATGAGAGTTGCTTTCTTTGTTTATATATTTTTTTTAAAAACCACTACAACATAAAAACATAATAGCATAAGTATTAATATCATTACACCATAATAAGAAATATGATCTATAGCAAAAAAAAAATTAGAATAACAAAAATGAAACTTAACGGCTGAGGCATTTTTTTACGCCCGGGGCTTACGCTTTTACATCCAGAGCCTACGCCTCAACTTCTAGGTTGTGCGCCCTATGGTTCTACGTCTTTTATTTGCACCCCGGAGCAATTTTGGTGTGCCCAACCCCGAGACTCACCCTGGGACTCACCCGAAAAACACCTTTGAAAACACTATTGCGATCTCTTAAATGAGTTAAAAGTCAAGGTGACAAAAATTATAAGATACTCTCGCGCAAAGACAGTCATGACCAAAACAAAGACCCCTTGAGCTTGCTCCATCTTGATGTGACCTTCATCTCTACCAGAAGCACAAAAGGATGCACGATTTGACAAACACAACTAGGGATAGCAATATATTCATTTATATGAAAAGATACATATACCATGAAAAACTGCAGAACATTTGCCACTTCTCCTGGACCATAAGCTAATCATTCTGGGATAGCCATAAGAAGAGCAATAATCCTTCAATAAATGGCACATATCCAACTGCCTCTTCCAATTTCCAGAGGACTGTTTTCATCATGAAATTATTTAAAAGGAAATATGGTGCAAAAATCTGTTCATAGGAAATAATATTCTAAAGACAGACAATGGCTTATTTTCATAAATAGATTAGAAAATCTGAACAGTAAGTAAATGTCCTAGTGTAAGAAGGAAAATATGATGACGAGGGTCGGAAGAGTCGAAGTTGAGCTGTCTTCTTTCTGAACTTATGCTTGGGTACTTGCCATGGAATGTACTTCAAAGTAAAGGAACATAAATTATAGTCTTCTTTTGTGATAAAATGGCACTTCCTCTATCCAAAATTAACTGTCCGAACTTCCAATTTTAGGTTGTCCCAAGATTGAGTTCACTTTCCTGAAGTGGAAAAAAAAATTTGCACAGGATACATTTCAACATTCTATCATCCAAAATGTACTTCGTCACCCACTATAAATTTAATACTCAAAATTCTCAAGAAAGCTCAACTTTATCTTCAGTTTTGGATGCCTTTTAATTTAAATAAATAAAGCTGTAACATTTGGATGTGTGGGCTTACTAGGATAGATAAGATTAGAAATGAAGATATTCGGGACAAGGTGGGAGTGTCCTTGGTGGAGGACAAGATGCGGAAAGCGAGACTGAGATGATTTGGACATGTGAAGAGGAGATTCATGGATGCCCCAATGTGGAGGTGTGAGAAGTTGGCTATGGATGGTTTCAGAAAAGGTAGAGGTAGGCCGAAGAAATATTGGAGAGAGATGATTAGACAAGACAGGGAGCAGCTACAACTTACCAAGAATATGACCTTAGATTGGAGGCTATGGAGGAGACGGATTAAGGTAACAGGCTAGTAGGTACTTGAGAGTTGTCTCACCTATTCTCCCTTACTAGTAGTCGTACTATTATTCTTGTAGTTGCTTGTTCTATCATTTCTATTACTATATGTTGTTTCTTATGCTACGATTTATGTTACTATGTGTTTTTTCTAGTAGTATTATTCTGTTGTAGTTATTGTGGATTTTGCTTTCATGTGCTGAAGTTGAGCTTCTAGGTTTAGAGTTTGAAGATCAGTCTTAGAATTTAGGTTCAAGCTAGCCTATGCTTTGCATGTTAGATTTTAAGACTCTCTTCCGCCAAAAAAAATTGGTTATTTTTCTCTTTGTACTAAATATAAAAGAGATATCCCTTGAACATATGTCTGCTCTGAGGCAAAAGGAATCCATCCTTGTAATTCAAAGAATTCTATTAGTTCAGTTGCTAATTTGATATTGAAAAAAAATTGTTTGATCAACTGGTTTCATTATAAGAAAGTGCATTGGATTTTGGACACACTAAATGATAAATTGGAAGATAAAATGTGATAAATTGCACCAACGTCTCCATACAAGGGAAATTATATCATTTTGACGAGAACTCTTACTTTGGTTATTCATATTACATAAGCTAAGTAATTATTTTTTATGATCAACTAAAGCTTTATATGATGTCCAGCTCATGATATCAGTGAATGAATCCTTCTGCACAAGGACATGCTTCAGTGATATCTCTAAACGTAGGTTTCACATTGACACTTCTTTGCTTTGCTGAAGTGTTTCATGTATAAAATTTCTTTTAGTTTATAGTTTCATTATAGGAATCTGAGATTTTTGCCTAAGGTTTTATATTGGGGTAAAGTCATGGAGCAAACAATCAAAAAGATTCCTAATGTAAATAGGGGCTTTTAGAGTTCAAGTGGAAAAGAATGGCAAAACAGAAAAGAAGCTGCTATTGTGACCTGCAAGTAACTCATATTATCGGGAGATCAGGAATGAAATTTCTCTCTATTGCCTGCTTGCTTTCCATAGCTTCTTGGTGTTGTTGCATATGTTAAGACACCTCGTGGTCTGTGCTGCCTCAACACTGTTTGGATTCATCATCTCAGTGAACAGTTGATAGGTTCTACAAGAACTTATGCAAGTTCAAGAAGAAACTGAAGAAGTATGATCGTGTCATCCATATGTTGGCTCACACTGAGGTACTAAATCTGAATGTCATCTCTAAGAGATTGTTTATGTTTGAGATACGGGTAATAAGAGGTGCTATAAGAATTAGTATCTAAATGGTAGTTGCACTTCTTAAAGTAAAATAAGCTCGAATAATTTTAGCAACATGTATCCAAGGGTGTGGCCTAGTGGTCAATGAAGTGGTGGAGAATCCTGAGGTCTCAAGTTCAAAACTCAGCATAGACAAAAAACACTAGGTGATTCTTCCCATCTGTCCTGGCCTTGGTGGACAGAGTTACCGTGGACATGTTGCTGGTGGGAGGTGGCAGGTATCCCGTGGAATTAGTCGAGGTGCGCAAAAGCTGGCCCGGACACCACGGTCATTTAAAAAAAAAATAGCGACGCTTACATGTTATCCTATTTTGCTAAGCAATAGGTCAGTGTTTATTTCTAATTCACAAATACTGGTTATATATGCAGTGAATTATTGATCTTATAGGGCTCGAGAGCGTGAACAAGACGACAAAATATCACCTACAGGACATTTAGGCTGGGTCCATGATAAATTTTTTTGGTTGAAGGATAGCATTGAGTACTACTGGTCTAGGTCAGCGTGGAGGGAAAATCTAATAGCACATGCTATGATATGTGGTTCATATATCTATAAGGTTTGATTTATGGGTGGTCTTATGAACTTACTGTACTTTAAAAAAACAATTGTGCACACGTTATACATAGACTATTGCTTATTATTATCTATTTAAATTTCAGTATGAATCAATATTTGGGTTCATCTATGTTTATGTATCTTGATCCATGCAAGACTGGAACAACACGATCAATATTAAACAAAGGTATATAAGCTTATCTCCTTCGCACTAGTACATAAAAAAAATGGCATGTCCATGTCAACAAAGAGACATTTGGATGACTGTAGTTAAGCTGTTTAAGTTGTATTATTAAACCAGGCATGTTGGGTCCATGCCAAGCGTGGGCCATGGACAATCTAGTCTTATAGTATGAGCATAATTAGTTTAATGCTTTTGCAACAGGTTGACATGATATTTTTCTCAACCCACACACCTGATACAACTGAATTCTCCAAGTGTCACATTTGTACCTTTTTTCCTTTTTATGTGGATTGTCTGGCCCTTAGACGGGGAGGGGGGTCCTACATTCTGCTCTACTATACAGGTATCATTTGTTATTACAGTATTTAGATCTTACTTCAGTTTCATCATCAGTGAGACTGAAGCCATCTTTGTAGAAAGTCTAATAGCTTATTGTAATCCTCCTGCAACCCTTTCAAGTAAACCCTCTAGTATTCAGTATTCAATGTTAATCCTCTTTCGGAAAAGAGTAGAAGAATGGGACCTATTATGGAACATATCATTACGTTATGTTCTTTCAAGGTAAACGGGACTTTTTGAGATAAAGCAATAAACTATGATAAGTAGACAACATTGTCAAAATCTTACTCTGAGAGCCATCTTCTTAAGTTTGTTCATTGCAGAAAATTGCTTGAGGCGTGAAAGAACTGCAGAGTCAAGAGGTTTATCAGGGGCTATTGTGTCATCCACAATCCATGGATGGCCTGAGAGACGCAAGAAAAGAAGAAATTAAGCTCCTTGTGAAGGCAGTTTTCTTTTATGCCCTTTCAAGTTCTTCCCAAAATCCAACTTCTAGAAGGGAAGCAGTAAAGAGTTAAATGGCATTTTCTAGAAACAATACCAAATACATGTTGCAGTTAAACCTTAGCATGAATAGGAACATACACAAAACTTCATGGGCAGTTAACCTCCTCTTTGGATTCCTGTCAAGCATTTTACGTATCAAATCCTTGGCACTATCTGAAATTCCAGGCCATGGTTCAGATTCAAAATCTAATTTTGCTTGCAATATCTGGCGGAATATTCCCATCTCAGTTTCTGTAATCAAGAGGAACAAATGAATGTTAAGATATTAAAAGCACCAACAAGAAGTCTGCAACAGAAACATACGAACTTTTGGAAGGGAGGGGAGCAAGATACCTGCCCAAAAAGGTGGAACGCCACTAAGTAATATGTACAAAATAACTCCTGCGCTCCATACATCAGATTCAGGTCCATAATGCTTGCGTAAAACCTCAGGTGCAACATAGTAAGGACTTCCAACCACATCGGAAAACATTTCACCTAATCATAATAAATAATAAAGGGGCCAACGTGTCTCTTTAGATAGATCAGAAATGATAATTGAACAAGAACTAGAATGGTCAGCATCTCTCTTACTGGAAGGCATACTTCACTAAGTCTCCAAAGATACGAGGCATGCAACATCAGAAAGGTTGTTAGGTTATTTCACAAAACCAAAATAAACACTAAATCAGAAAGACAATCAAGGATATAAGCATAACATGACAGAACCTCCAAACGAAAATATGTAAAAGTAAAACTAAAACCTTCTCTTCAGCAAGATCTAGTTGAATGAAATAACTACATGCTATATATGAACCCACCAAATACTAATGAAGAACGACACAATAAGTAGATCATCAGAAAAACGTACAGAGCCAGCAATCTATCTGAAGGGGAACAACAAGACAAGTCATCTTCACATTCATGGAAACAACAAAAAGCAATCCTAAAATTTTGAGAGGAAACCTAAATAGACAGTTCACAAAAGCCACCTCGTTGCTAAGTATCTGTAATAGGGGACATAATCCTAGCAACAAAAAGTTATATTTACAGCAATCGAGCACTGATACTATGTTCTACCTGAAACAAACCAAGTTACAAGTACTAGTTATTTCTAAAGAATTAATAACCAGGAAACTTAACCACCTGATTGTAATAATCAACTCAAAGTGAAAATCATAATGCTACATAAAGCTATGCATTTTCCTGCTACAAGGAAAAGTATCTACCCAAACTAATTGTTAGATAAGAATCCAGAACCCATTCATACTACGAAACTTGGAATTCATTATGTCCATCAAATCCGAACAAGTAGAAACAATTAACAAAGATAGAACTCAAGTTTTTTTTTTCTTCAAAGAAACTAATAACAATGGTTAAAGAGGGGAAAGAAGAGATGTTGCTATATTTCCCTGACCTTGAAAACATCCAACTGTACAGACAAACAAACAAAAGTTTGAACCCTCTTAAATTGACTCCAATTTGCAGGTCCACAATCGAAATGACAATAATCAAATTCAAAAGATGATATCAAAAAGAAAAACCTGGCTGGTAGAAAACGGAGAGACCAAAATCAGTGGCCTTAAGAGCAGCATCTTCATCTGAACTGAGAAACAAGAAATTCTCAGGTTTGAGGTCTCTATGCATGACCCCTAGCGAATGACAACCTTCCACCACTCCAACAATAGTTTTAATAAGCTTCGCAGCTTCCCTTTCACTGTAATGTCCCTTTTCAACGATCCTATCAAAAAGCTCTCCACCAGCACAAAGCTCCATAACTATGTGCACATATAGGGTATCTTCATAAGTACCCTTTATCCTGACCACATTTGGGTGCTCAGATAAATGGTGCATTATCTGAATCTCCCTCCAAACATCCTCATAATCCTCCTTACAAATCAACTTCTTCTTTGGTATAGTCTTGCAAGCATAAAGAGTAGCAGTTGATTTTTCTGTACATAAATGGGTGGTTCCAAATTGGCCCTGCCCTAATTTTTTTCCTATACTGTAAAGCTGCTGAAGTCTTTCAGTTCTGTAAGGGAGAACCCATGTGGGCTTCAATGGTGGAACTGTGCTCGTCTTAGTAGACTCTGTTGCTGCTTTTTTGTCGGTCTCTGAAGCAGATGAAGCCATTGATTCTTCTCAATCGAAGGGCAAGTACAAGAGTCAATTTTCCTCCAAATTTCTTCAATCCTTTTCTCTCTCTCTTGATCGAGGATATTCCTAAATCTTTGCACTATACTTTCTCACTCTAGATTCATTGCACTTTCTTTTATGGGAAAAACAGTCAAATACTCCCTCCGTCCCTATTTATATGTCACTATTTTGGATTTTATGTGCATTAAAAAATAAGTAAGTTTACTATTTTAATCTTATTTTATTTTTTGAAACTCAAGTTTTTAATCAGTGAATATGAATTAATTTATTTTGATTAATTAATTTAACCAACATGAATTATTTACTTAGCTTTTCTAAGTTGCTCAACTATATATTTTCAAGGTTAATAACTCACAAGGATAAAAAAGAAACAATATGATAATTTATGCATTGATTTTATAAAATGACAAGTATTATGGACCAACTATTTATAGAAAGGGATGACATATAAAATGGGACGGAGGGAGTATATCCTAAAACTTTTCTTTTAACTCAAAAATAATCTTTTAATCTCTCTGTCCATCTTTATTTATCAATTATATTATTTTGGAATATCCAATAATACTTATCCATTTTATAAAATTAATGATTAAGAGATTAACGATACTCTCTTATCTTTTGAGTTGTTCTATCGTGGATCGATCACTTACGCCGATCAGGCATACTATGTATAATGATTCACCGTTCACAATAAATAAAAAGATAAAAAGAAGAGTCACTCCAATTTATCATTTTGTGTTTATTTTACTCTTGCTATTAAATATAATTGTTTTTTCAATGTTTAAATTACTTATACTCCCTCCGTTTCACAAAGAGTGACCTGGTTTGACTTGGCAAAAAGTTTTAGAAAATAAAGAAGACTTTTAAATCTTGTGATCCTAAATTAAAGTTATGTCAAATGTACTAAATTGCCCTTCAATCTTGTGGCTTTAAACATGTCATGTGGAAAGTTGAAATTAAAATGTTATCAAAAAAGAAAAAAGGTCTTTTTTTTTTAAACAGACTAAAAAGGAAAGGAGGTCGTTCTTTTTTAAACGGAGGGAGTATTTAATAAGGATGATTTAGTAAAATTACTCTTATCATTTATTGTTTCTTAATTTTTGTGTTAAGTTAATAATGGACAGCTATTGTTCAAAGAGAGTAATTACCAACTCCACCAAAACAAAACAAAATGAATCAATGTATTTTAAATTTGTTGAGGGAGTGGGAGATGGATCAAATATGTGAGACATATAATACCATATAAATAGTGTAAATATTTTTCATTTAATTTAATAAATAAAAATAATAACATATATTAACTATTTTTTCTTTCACTTTCTTATATATTAGGTATGAGTTTCTATTTCTAATCATGATATTATGTACCTTTTCTTAATTAATTATTTAAAATCTACTTTTCTACATTAATAATAGTAAATTTATTTTACTAATTTTAAGAATGATATGATAAAAGAAATCAAATTTAATTATATATTTATACGTTATATTACTTATTTAATATAAAATTGTCCAAAATTTTAGTCGAGGGTTGGTATAATAGTGTTAAAGGAAATAGTAGAATATATATTTTGTTAAAAAATTAATGCAGGTCATTAAACTTTACATAAAACATAAAATTAATATTATATAAAAAAATTCATTTAAAATAGTCAAATTAATCCAAACATTTTCTTTGATTTCCCTTTTAGAATTTTTATTTCTTTTTCTAATCTTTTTAAAGCAAAATCTTAAAGTAGATGTGAAAGAAATTAGTACCAACTACTTGACTTAAAGAACCAAATAAAAATTAAAATTATAAAGTAAATAATAAGTAATTTCTCATGGAAAATCTTCTTGTTCAACGGAGTAAAAATCATACCTACGTTGTATAGGATTTTCACCCAAAGTTCATTAACTCCTAATGTAATGACCCATCACATCATCATTGAAAATACATGTTATAAAATGTCAGAGTCTGAAATTTGATATACCTAGTCAAGTTAAGTCAGAATTCACTCCGCCTTAAATAACAAAACAATTCTTTTACGCCGGGAGAATAGGAAGGGAACTACCTAAGACCTCTATAATTGTCCCTTGGCCTCTATAACCTGGTCCTTATGTAGCAGGCCCTGAGCTGCCTTGGCGACACCCGATAGTGGCCCTAGCAAAAATAAATCATTTTTCTTCTCAGTTCAACCTCTAAAGGGGTTGTCTCCTCCTAAAAATGTCTTAATGCTATGCCTAAGAGAGAGAAAACCCCGCAATATAGAGGCAAAACTCTCAAGAAATACATCTCCAAAGCCTCATCGTCACAAAAATTTTCTCCAATCTCACTCAAACGGAACCAAGGGATAAATATTTGTGCACTCTGTAGCAGCACCTTGATGTGTAGGTAGGCTATGATTTACGAGTAGTAGAATGAGGTCAGAAAGCATGTATAAAATATAAACTTGACAGAAGAATCAAGATTAGTCCTGCGAGCATGTCGTTTGGATGAATAAAATATGAAATTAAGTAAAAGACATAATTGTGCAGTAATGTGTTTTTTCCTCGATGGGTGTTTCGTGTCGATATGACCTATGTGTTGAACTATAGGGTAAGAAATTAGAGATAGGAAAATTTAAAGAAACTATATGATCTCGCAACTGAGAAAATAAGCTTAGTTATCATCAACAAGGATGAATATGTCGTAGTGAGGGCATGCGGGCATAATAATATTATTTAGTCATTGTTAGACCATTCATCAAGATAAGGAAGAAGAATTTATGGGATTAATTGGAGTTAGGATGGACTTAGATTCGTGTATATTCTTAAATTGAATGTTTGTTGATTGATCCTTAGACAAAATTGAACTTCATGATGTGATTTTGATATTTAAAATTGCATGAGTTATCACTTAATGAAATTATTGAATTTTTTGTGTTGCATGTATATCTGTTGTTGTATATTGAGTTTTGTATATGTGAGAGATAAGCTTACCATGGAACTTACAGTGTGATGAGTGGCTCGGAACCAATATGAGCTTCCGAACTAGCAGTTACATATATTCGGTGGGTTGGATACCACACTAATATGGTACAAAAACGAAGTTGATCCCCTACATATCATGGCTATTGAGCTTAAATAAGATCGTTTGTACACCTAGTGGTGATGTGTGAGTTGTTATTGAGATTTTTAGAGTTCTATTGTTACATTGAGATATTTGATCGTTGTGTGACCTATTACCGTATATGATCTATTATGTGGTGAGTATATTTGTTGATTGGCTAATTACTGTTATATGTTGCATATTATGTACTTGATAGGACTAATCGCTAAATATACTTATCATGTAAATTAAAAATCTTGTGGTTTAGAATATTAAGTTTGATGAATGAAGGTGATTGTGGCAGTATAGGTCCTTCATGTTAAATTTGTGATTTCTATATTAAGTGGCATTATTTAATCCTGATGATACTTATCAGTATGTGTGGCAAATTAATACTATTCTTGCTACATCCTTTTGGGGTATAGATGCGTTATAGGTTGACTAGAAATCTCTTATGTGAAGCGATGAATAACCATCCTCAACTTTTGCGTATCTTTTTTCGGCAAAAATTGTCTCTTGTTCCTCTTATTTCATTTAGAAGCTATTGTCATGTCTAAAGTAGATCCTGTGAGTTGATTTTTTTTAGTTGCATTAAGTTACTTATTAACATTATGGGTCTTCGTAAATTTGTCCATAAATTGTAGGTGTATTTATTTAAAAGGTTTGTAACTGATTTTTTTTTCTTTTGCATATTTTTAGTTGGGTGGTAAGGATTCATATATCTTATTAGGAATAGGGTAGGTGTCTGCAAAATCCATAATTTGGACCATTGATGAGTCAAGGATTTATGACTCGTTTAAGGCTTCCAATTCACCAAAAGTAATGTCCTCAATGCCCATTTATATTTTTGTGCTATCAAAATGTATTTGTATTTAAGTTACGGGAGCATAAGGATATTATAGAGATGAAAGGGATCAAAAGAAGTCAATTTTTTTAAATAAGTAGGCAAAAACTACATTGAGCATAGATAAGGTGTCACGACCCGAGCCTACACCCTAGACGTGGCCGACACTCGAGAACCATTGTTGGTTCCCGAGCGAACCCTCATCCTAGCTAACTACAAGCGGAAAACTAACTCAAACAATAATAGGCTTAAAACAAAATGAAATTCATTAAACTCAAATACTCATGAAGTCTGGAAAATACTCAATAGAAATACTTATAGTTTGTAAAACAACTCAAAAAACGTAAATGTTGAGAGACACATCAACTCTGTCTATCTATGAAGCCGCTATTATTAAGAAAGGATGTCGGGACAAGACCCACGACATCTCAAAACTACTAACTAGAAAGTAAATGTGAAGTCCTCTAAAATACAAGGAGGCTTACCAAAAGCTAACTGGAGTATAAAGTGATCTCAACGAAGCGCATGTTGATGACCCTGAACACCTGCATTTGCATCATAAAAGGATGTTGGTCGAATGACATCAGTATATTTGAATGTACGACTATGTAATATAGCCGAAACAAAATAACTGAATGAAAGGACTGCAATAAACACAACATAAACTCAACTGAATGTAAAGAATTAAAGGAATAAAATCATTTAAACTTTACAAAAATACTTACTCATCTCTGAAACTCAACATAATAAGTGACATATTGATGTTTGTCGTAATCAATGACATAACTTCCAATTCAAGTGTCTACGATCGTGCAATAGCATAATAACTCAACCAAGGGTTGGGGTCGTCCCAAGAGAGTGGTTTTGAGAATTTATAGAAAAATATAATTAAGTTCTAACTAGTCGTAGCTAAAGACGTTAACGAG
Source organism: Solanum tuberosum (assembly GCF_000226075.1). Lineage (NCBI taxonomy): Eukaryota > Viridiplantae > Streptophyta > Magnoliopsida > Solanales > Solanaceae > Solanum > Solanum tuberosum. The sequence goes on along the minus strand of NW_006238940.1, from coordinate 1,688,295 downwards.
TAAAAGCATAGTAAATAAAAGGTGGTGACACAAAGTGTCAAATATCAAATGGGGTTTTTGTCGCAAATAGATAAAAACAACAAACTAACAATGGAATCTAAGCAATGAGAGGGGGATTCTTGGGATGTGACCGAAATATGGGTTAATCTAAAGTATTGTGTACATGCTTTCGATAGAAAAGTTATAGAGTAATAGTGACTAGGCTAAGCTTTATGTGGAAATAAGTTCTCTCTCGAGCAACTTACCTCGTTTCAAATGGGTTCCTCTCGGACACCCACTTGCCACATGAAGGCCAACCTACGCCTTACCCCACTCACTCTCTCGAGCTGAGTGTTAGGATATGGGACTAGGGCTCACCCTCTGGGGCTGAACCTCATGTCGACCCACTCCTTAGTCCACCAATTTAGTGGTCTTAGTTTTACGACCTCTCTCTC
>NW_006238940.1:1686130-1687740 GCF_000226075.1 Solanum tuberosum | reverse complement strand
AAAAACACGAAGTTAAGATTGTATTTGCAACTACAACCCATTAAATTCAACCATAATTAGTAAATGAAATCACTTTTAAACAACAAATTCACATAATCACACCCCAAGAATTGGGGTTTTTAGCCACACATCAAGAGATAGAAATTTATACCTAAATGAGTTTGCATTCAAATGGGTATGAAGATTTAAGTCTTGTTACAGGCCAAGAATGAAGAATCTAAGAGACTCAACTCCAAATCTTGAAGATAAAAACCCTCTTCTCCTTCAAGTCTCGAAAACCCTCTCACTTAGAGCAAAAAGTGATATTCTATTGTGAAAATTAAAATAAATGTTCGACTCTCTAAAAATTAATAAATAGTTTAGTATTTATAGACTTCAGAAATTAGTGTTGGTGGATCGTTCGGCGAGGTTAGTCGGAGTCGCCGATTAACTCGACGATTCGCCCTTTGGTGTAGTTCGTAGCCGTCTTGCATTAGCCTTCAACATCGTCGTGCTCTGTGTCATTGGGCGACATAGTACTGCTTCGCGGAACTATTCGGCTACACGCCGACTGCTTCTTTCATCGCCTTTTTTATCCTGATCCTTCAGGGCTTCGCGTGCTGGAACAAAGGGTGAAGTGCGTCCCTTCGGCGAATCGCCAAGCGTGCTTGGCGATGCTCAGGTTTCATCTTCTTCGTTCTTTTTAGCCTTTTTGTTTCTTTTTGTGCCTAAGTGTCAATGCTTCCACTAAAACTTGAAATACCTGAAACTTAAAGGTTTTTATCAGATATTGAGATAAAATAAGCATTCGAGGAAACAATTTCTATTAAAATATTGCCCTAAATAAGTCTAATTTGTGGACTCATCAACACCCCAACTTAAACTTTTGATTGTCCTCAAGTAAAACTCAAGTTCAACAGTTCAAATATGATGTCTCAAACAGTGCTACACAAGCCTCAATCATGAATGCACACAACAAGACTCAATTTACTTATGCAGGAATCAATTGTGTACTCAAAGATTCAAGTTGTGACACACCATTACCAAAGATTCTTATGCTCGCAATACTTGCTACTTGTGCAAGTTCAAGCTCAACAAAAAGTATCTAAATGCCCTCACATAAAGAATGATTCCATATTCACACACAGAGGTTAATCAATTCAAGATCAGGAATCAAATGCAACGCTCACACTCAAAAAGAGGAACACAATGCATGTTTTCACCCATAGGTTTGCCTCTTATTTTCCAATCGACTTTCGATTCGGTTTACCCAAGATCAAAAAGGTCTTTCTAAGGCTTGTAATGGGGATAAGTGCAAAAGTATGGTCATTTAAGCTCAATGACTTTTTCCTCGTGAAATGTGGTAGTCTCAAGGCATTCCCTTCTTTTTCTTTATCAATTCTTTTTCTAGTGCGTCTAGGTCACCTTTTTATTCACCTCCATGGATTGCTTGGAAACCCGATTTCTTTTGTACTTTATTCCATAAATTTATTATTATTATTATTATTTTATTTTATTTTTGTAGGGGTTCCATTATTATGCAACACCATGGGTTAAGGGAGGCTTTTCCTGCACTTCTTGACTACTCCTTTTCCTTTTCACCACACCCCAAACTTAGGCTTTTGGCCTAA
>NW_006238940.1:1681554-1685902 GCF_000226075.1 Solanum tuberosum | reverse complement strand
TCTCAAGAGGACACCTTTCTAAATCAATCAGACTAACGGGGCAAATTCTAGGTTTATTCATGCATGGTTCAAAGCAAGCTAATCACACAAGGCATCGACACTTAAGTCAAACAAGACTACACACTTTCGCTAGTGTGCAACAGTCATTACGATAGAATCAATTCGATAAATGGCTAATCACAACGAGATGCAAAGAGTTCACATATTGTTTATGCAACTTTATTTGGCCTCGTCGTAGCCACGCATTCATGTTCGTTAAATTGAGAGAACTATGCAAGTCATCGGTATTGATCGAAATCGAGACTCAAATTTTTGCAACAGAACAGCCACATTCAACTCACAAGGGGTGGCAAAAATGTGTGAAAAATTCAAAATTTTTCGGAAGAGTCAAAATCATTTGCAATTAAAAAATAAAAGAAGTCTCAAGCTCAAACATCCACAGAAAGAAGATAAACATAATTTTGACACAAAACAACCCAAACATATACACAAAACACAACTATCAGCACAAAAGGTGCGGGCCTCACCCCCACCACAAATAAAAATCATTTGTCCTCAAATGCAAATAAAAGTAACCAACAGTTAAAGTAAAGAAAGAACAGAGAAAAAGGTAAAGAGGGGATCCTGTTTACACGTTTGCTTCATCTGTCGAGGCACTATTTCCTGATGCATTAGCCTAAAATTCGACAATGGTTCCCGAATTGTCATTCTGGTTCTCATTGTGTTTATTTGCCTTAGCTTCTGTAGTGATGTTAGCAACACCCATTCTATCCACGTCATGGCTCACAAAAAAAAAGAATTTATAGCCGTGTAGACTCCACGTTTCCACGAAGGAATGGTGGGATCAATGGGGACCTTTCTGCTGGAGCTTGCTTTCTTACTTTCTCTTCTTTCTTTTGCCAGTTCTGCTATCTTCTCGTGCTCTTACATGTCGGGGTGGAATGTCTCTCCCTGCGACCTTTGGTGTAACCATTTCTGTAAAAGACTTCAAGAGAAAGTTAAACAATATTTAAACAGGTGCAGGGCAGTCCTAAGTGTAGAATCTCTTTGCCAAGCTAGTTGGCGAAGTGCTTATCTAGCTAGGCTATTTGCTGAAAATGATGTACGAATGATATAAGGGCGCAGACAAAAGGCGAACAAAAGGGTCGTTCAGCGAGTCGCCGAGTGTGACTTGCAATTTAGGTTAATCGCCTAAAGCCACAGATCACTCGATACTTACATCATCCAGTTAAGGGCGAAATGATAACATTAGGCAAACCGCTGAGCAATTCGGCGAGTTTTGTTTTCGCCAAACAACTAAACGTGTCTATTTTCAACCTATTTCTCTCAATGTTCACCCCACAACCCAAATAGTGCAATTTAGGCTTAAATAAAACAATTTCAACGAAGACCCATAGAAGTTTCATATTTTTCCCCGTGTAAAAACTCAACTCAAAGCACAGTTGAATGGGAATCCCTCAAATCGTGCGGCAGTTGCTGAAGTATAATCAATAATACATGCAGTCCAGTAATTCAGAGACTCAGCAACGATTTTACACTATCAGTCATTATGCAAATGAGTACAATGTTAATATCCTAAACATTGGGTTCGAGTTACCAATCTTTGATGCCGAATAGATACTAATAAAGTGCTATGCAGCAATGCAACCGAACTCCGAGCACAATTCAACAGCTAAAATACTCTAAAAGTACAAGAAATAAAAGGCTAGAGTGTAGGTGTGAGTTTGATAGGACGAAAAAGTGAGAGAAAATGAATGAAATTGAACTTTTAAACCTGTGGCTTGCAAAAACCGTCCAGTTTCCTCCAAATCGGCGATGTCAGTCAAGTTCGCCCATTCACTCGGTGAAGCGCCAAGTGTCCAGCTTCTTAGCCAATTGTGACAGGATCTGCTGATCATGCGAGGATTCCAATCGATGGTCTACATCGAGATCGCCGATATGGTCGGCAACGCGCCACTAATTTTCTACAGACTGCCGAGTTTTACAGGATCCAAGTTGACAGTGCCTTGCGTCAGACGGCGGAAAGAGTCGTGTTCGCCGATATTATCGGTGATCTGCCAACTGGACTTGTTACTTGCCTCCATATACTATTTCAATCACCTCCCTTACTTTATCCTGTACAAACAACACACCATTATTCTACTAGTAATTAGGAAATACTTAAAGGGTTTGGGTTGCCTCCCAAACAGCGCCTTAGTTAACGTCGTGGCACGACGCAAGTCCACATTCAGACCTCATTCTTGGGGTTAGCCATAGTATCACTAGGCAAACCCCCTTTTTGTCTCGGATTGAGATGAGACGAGATATGACCCATTTGGGTCTCTAACTGCTTGATTGAAACTGAATGAGATGTGACAGTCTGGCTGAGGGTAGACACGTCTTCTTTCATGCCTTTCAGCATTTTGTTTGACCTTTCAACTTGTTTAGGATACGCGAGAGCATATCCTCGGACCTACCATCTTCTGAATCCTTGGGCTTCTGACGCTCGTGGGGAGGCACATATCTATCCTTCTCCCCATCCTTCCAATTTGGATAACGGTCCCTTCATTCATGATCTCGATCTTTCCAGCCTTCGTGTCTAACCCATCCTTGGTTACCACCCTGCCTTGGGTAGTTTGAATGATAGCCCCCGCCTTGGTTAGCTAGAAAATTTACTTATTCGCCATACATGGCTTCAAACTTCATTTCCTTAGGATTCGCACCCCCGACTCCCACAACATTGACACTACGGGCACCAGCCCCCATAACATTTTTGGATAAAATGTCAAGCTGCGACATGATCTTGGCCATGTTTTGGTCTCTCTCATTGTCTTTTTCAACCTGCTCCTTAGATAGCTGAAATGTGACCGGTGAGACCTGGTCTTCGCGGGTGTACCACGCCCTGTTGAAGGTTGTCATGCCATCGATAAGTTGAGTTGCTACTACATATGGTTGCTGCATTAATCCTCCGGGTGAGAGTTGGTCAGCTACACCTTTGTTTACCAAATCTAGACTCCGGTAGAAGTATTGAATGAGCACATTATCAGGTAGACCATGGGTTGGGCATTGTAGCACCAATTTCTTAAACCGAAGCCAAGTTTCGTGCAGAGGCTCTCCATTCAGATGCTTAAAGCTTTGGATGCTATCCCGAATAGTCATCATCTTCGAGTGAGGGAAAAATCGCACATTAAATACGGTGACCAACTCCTCCCACGAAGTGATCGAGTTACGTGGCAACTCAGCTAGCCACTTGCACGCATCCCCCATCAATGAAAAAGGGAATAGCCTTAATCGAACCGACTCCTGAGAGATGTTTTTGAACGAGAATGGTCCACACACATATACGAAGTTTCGAAGGTGCTCATGTGGGTCCTCATGAGCTAATCCACTGAAGAGTCCCTTTAGTTGCAAGAGTTGCAACATGGTGCTCGTTATGTAGGACACCGCATTTCCCTCTGCTGGAGGTAGACAAATGGCTCCAACACCTCCCATGAGATGTGGATCATTGATATTGGGCTTTTGGACATCGTTGAGGTTTTAGATGTCATCTTGGCGGCCCACCTGGCTACCGTTAACACTCATGCTTTCTGAAATATTTACACAATTCACAGAACACAACTAAAAATTAAATTAGTAAATTACAACTAAGAAGAACAAAAATTTTACTAATCTAAAAATTCTCAAATAACACCACTTCCCGGTAGTGGCGCCATTTTGATGTTTGTCATAATCAATGACACAACTTCCAATTCAAGTGTCTACGATCGTGCAATAGTATAATAACTCAACCAAGGGTTGGGGTCGTCCCAAGAGAGTGGTTTTGAGAATTTATAGAAAAATATAATTAAGTTCTAACTAGTCGTAGCTAAAGACGTTAACGAGTAAAAACATAGTAAATAAAAGGTGGTGACACAAAGTGTCAAATATCAAATGGGTTTTTTGTCGCAAATAGATAAAAACAACAAATTAACAATGGAATCTAAGCAATGAGAGGGGGATTATTGGGATGTGACCGGAATACGGGTTAATCTAAAGTATTGGGTACATGCTTTCGGTAGAAAAGTTATAGAGTAATAGTGACTAGGCTAAGCTTTATGTGGAAATAAGTTCTCTCTCGAGCAACTTACCTCGTTTCAAATGGGTTCCTCTCGGACACCCACTTGCCACATGAAGACCAGCCTACGCCTTACCCCACTCACTCTCTCGAGTTGATTGTTAGGATATGGGACTAGGTCTCACCCTCTCGGGCTGAACCTCATGTCAACCCACTCTTTAGGCTATCAGTGGTCTTAGTTTTACGACCTCTCTCTCTCTCTCGAGCAAACCAAAACACATAAATAAACTTGTATTTGCAACTACAAATTCATTA
>NW_006238940.1:1676741-1681502 GCF_000226075.1 Solanum tuberosum | reverse complement strand
AAAAACACGAAGTTAAGATTGTATTTGCAACTACAACCCATTAAATTCAACCATAATTAGTAAATGAAATCACTTTTAAACAACAAATTCACATAATCACACCCCAAGAATTGGGGTTTTTAGCCACACATCAAGAGATAGAAATTTATACCTAAATGAGTTTGCATTCAAATGGGTATGAAGATTTAAGTATTGTTACAGGCCAAGAATGAAGAATCTAAGAGACCCAACACCAAATCGTGGAGATGAAAACCCTCTTCTCCTTCAAGTTTCCAAATCCCTCTCACTTAGAGTAAAAAGTACTATTCTATTGTGAAAATTAAAATAAATGTTTGACTCTCTAAAAATTAATAAATAGTTTAGTATTTATAGACTTCAGAAATTAGTGTTGGTGGATCATTTGGCGAGGTTAGTCGGAATCGTCGATTAACTCGGCGATTCGCCCTTTGGTGTAGTTCGTTGCCGTCTTTCACTAGCCTTCAGCATCGTCGTGTTCTGTGTCGTTGGGCGACATAGTACTGCTTTTTATAACTATTCGGCGTCACGCCGACTGCTCCTTTCATCGCCTTTTTAATCCTGCTCCTTCAGGGCTTTGCGTACTGGAAGAAAGGATGAAGTGCATCCTTTCGGCGAATCACCAAGCGTGCTTGGCGATGCTCAGGTTTCAGCTTCTTTATTCTTTTTAGCCTTTTTATTCCTTTTTACGCGTAAGTGTCAATGCTTCCACAAAAACTTGAAATACCTTAAACTTAAATATTTTTATTAGATATTGAGATAAAATAAGCATTCGAGGACACAATTTCTATTAAAATATAGCCCTAAATGAGTCCAATTTGTTGACTCATCACATATAAAAATACACTTTAACTCTATAGGGAGATTCTCTAGTCGATAATCATTATTATAAGCTACGTGATGATACAACGTCTTGTCCACGCTGCCAAAACTGTCATATATCATGCTGGGATATAGAACATCTCAACTAAGTGGATCCACTAAGCTCTACCTAAAGGCATTAAGGATTCATCTAAAATGTATGATCTTGTACCCATATTGGCAAGACATGGTTTGTGGGGGTTTTGAGTTATCTGAATTCTCCTCTATATCGGTGTTCAATACTACTCCCAATAATGTATACTCTTGCTCAAATGTATAAAAATATACTATTTCTCTGGTTTGAGATAATTGTCAAACTATCCTCTTAAAAGAGGTAATTGCTCTAAAATATCTCTGAGACTCATTGCTCATTTAGAAAATAAGGTTTCTCTTTGCTCAATGTAAAATTACATTTTGGGTTGAGATAATTACTCAAAAGGGGCCTCTTTAAGAGGTAATTGCTCTGTACTTAATCTTTCTGAAACTCTTTTAACTTTTCTCAAAAAAAGTCTACTCTTTTATTCTTCATGTAAAAATGAAACATTTGGGAAATACTTAGTTCTCATATACTCTTTCTCAAACTCCTCTTTACTTCCTCAAAACACGGTTCAAAACACAAATGTTAACTTTAAAAGATTCTCAAGATTTATAACTCCAAAGAGGGTTCATGCTGAAATATAGACATGAATTAATCGACTCAAGTATCTGAATAACAATATAGGAACCTCAATACTCAGAACTCAGAACTCAACGATACTACTCATCTCAAGAAAACTTTATTCATATGGTTCATGTTGAAATATAGACATGAATGAATCAACTCAAGAATCTCAATGCATAACATATAACAATTCAATAATTAGGAGTAGAATTTCAAAAAGAGTCAAGAACTCAAGAACTCAAAATCAACTCATCTCAAGAATACTCAAATCTAAAAATACAACCCTAGATTACTCTTTTACTGATTTGAAAGTAGATGTAGGGCGTGAGGACGAACTAGTTCAATGCTATGATAGCCTTACATACCTAGAAGAATGATGTTCTTAGCAAAATCGATGAAAATCAATGAACACTCGAACCCTAGCTTTTTTGTTCTTGGAACCTTGCTCTAATGACTTGAAGTGTTAATGAACATAAAAGAACTGATTAACACTTCTAAGCCCTTAATTAGGTGTAAACATTCTTGGTTTAGGCTTAGAATAGGGGTTAAAACGACGTAGTTTAAGTACCAAATGCATATGGGAAAGACCAAAATGACCCCAGCTTAAAAAACTGACAAGGTTTCTTAAAAGGGAGGTTTCACGGGCTGTTTAAGGCTCCACGTTCTGTGAAACACTTTACGGGACGTGTAGCCGGCTATGAAACTTCACCTGCCCAACAAGGCTTCATTGAAACGGGTATAACTTTTTACTTCTAATTCAAAATAATGCAAACTTGGTGGCGTTGGAAAGAGGACTCAAAGACCTTTAATTGATAAGCCAAAAGCCACCTAATTTATTTTGTGCTGAGAGATATGGTCGTTTGAATTTGACCCAAGTAAAGTATCATATTGAAACTCAATCGGTAAGAAAGTTTTCAACTCAACTTTGTGTTAGGTAATTCTAGTGACCTTACGTCATGTCATTCCCCGAGGCTACCCCTAGACGTAACACGGGACCTACGATCATGAGTGACCCCAAGCTAACCCTGAGTCTGGTATATAACAAACATACTGAAAAATAACTAAGTAAATCATGTACTATGCAGAAGCTAAAAACAGTGGATATCTAAAATGGGGAAAAACCCAACTAGTCTAAATATATATAAAATAATAGGAGTTTAGTGATAACTGAAACAACCACTTAACAACTCAAGTTGAACCTACTACTATGTCTAAAAAGCCTCTAACTAAATTGAGTTGTTGGGACATGCTCCCAGCTAACTCTAACAAAACTGAAGACTGGAAATAAAAACTGAAAAGAAAAGCATGTCTATGTCGTCGAAGTATAAGGACTCGCTACTGAAACTGCTTAATTCGGACTACATCATGAAATGATGTAGCGCAAAGTATGCGTCAGTACTTGGAATGTACTAAGCATGCATGATACATATACTAAATGGAACAATAGATATATAATCTGAACAATGCAAAACTGAGCAATGATATAATCTGAGCAAGCATATAGATACTGAAGTATAACTGAAAAATTAAATTGAATGCACTGACCAAGTACTAATCATGAAGATAACATGTTGAACTGATTACTAAAGTAAATGTTGAAAACCTGGTCAATGAGCTAAAAGTGTGATTGTCGGAGCTATTATTATCCGACATAAACCATGTGAGCTAAACCTGGAGTCCGATGTATACTCCCCATTGAAAGGACCCAATATACCTTGCTAGGGGTATAAAGGCATGATTGTGGCGTGATCACTAAAATTGATGCCTAATTGAGGGGACTTATAAACCTATGCAGGCACGTAGTTCTAGGACTTTGAGGGTACGTTGAACCCTAGTCCAACTCGGTGCTAAGTTTCCTCCCAACTGAATATTCTTGAAGCTAAAATGTACCAAATACTGAATATCTCAAAATACTATCATGCTAACTAAGAATGCAACATTTATTTTATTGAGAACATGGCATTCAAAATCTGAAGAATAAATTTATGTCTGAGCCTAGCAAGTATAATTCATGAACTAAGATAAATTTACACAAGCTAGGGTTCTGAGTTATATGCAAGGGAACTATACTAATTTATCAAGAAACATGGTATTTAGATCAAGGGAACCATAATAATCGAATTTACAATAAATTTTGAAAATATAGAAACCCTAGGTCTGAACAGTTCATGAGAATTAAAGATACTAACTGAATTATAGGGACCTAATGGGTGAAAGTAACCCACTAGTAAAATTTCACATACCTGGTGACGAAATCTACGGAGAAATACTTTGGACTTCGGGGATGAACTTCGAAGAACGCTTCTGCTTGTTGTTAGAAGAGATGGTCACTTCTTTCTCTTCTTTTCACTCTAAGTTGGGTGATTTTTGGAGAATGAGGGTTCTAGGTATTATCTGACTAGATTACTAGGCTTAGACTGAGTAAAATGACATAGTTTAGACATCAAACGACGTAATTTAAGTGCCAAATGCATAGGGGAAAATACCAAAATCAGCTTGACTTAAAACTGACGAAGTGCCGTTCACGATGGCACTCGCGGACCGTCATTAGGACCACGATCGGTCAATTCGGTCGTGGTTGTGGCCCTGCCCAATAGGGCTCTACTGAAACGAGCATAACTTTTTACTCCGAGTTTGGAATTTTGCAAACTTGGTGGCGTTGGAAAGAAGACTCAAAGATCTTTAATTTAATAGGTTATGGGCCACCTAATTCATTTTGTGCTAAAAGATATGACCATTTGAGTTTAACCCAAAACTTGTAGGCTGAACTGCTCCATTCACGGTCCACTTCACGAACCGTGTGAAGCACCACGGGCTGTGTAGGCCACCGTGAGTTGGGGTTGTACTGGATTGTTTCCACGATACACTTGACGGGTCGTGTGGGGTTCCATGGACCATCTAGTGGTCTGTGGTTCCTCACTGTCTTTCGGGAGTCTCTGACTTGCTTTCACAGGCATATTGACCGCCCGTGGAGGGGTCTGTGGTCCTCCATACATGTCTTGGTGTGAACCATGGCGGGGGTGTGATGTAACGTTTCAAGCACACCTCATCCAATTCTAGGTGTTCAACGATCGTAAATCAGTATAAAACCCAACTAAATGAGTTGGGGTCGAATCCCATAGGGAGCGGTACGTGTTTAAGATTCAATTTGGAAGTATGAACATGGTCAAATCAGTCATAAGAACAAACATTATCGAATAAAGACATCATTCAAATCAGGGGGT
>NW_006238940.1:1630926-1676051 GCF_000226075.1 Solanum tuberosum | reverse complement strand
AATTCTCTAAAGCTTAGGAAAAACTAGAGAAAATTGTTTCCAGAGCTAAAACTTCATTGAAAACTGATAACTGATTAAAAATTGATACTAAACTAAATGTTCAGAAATGTATTTATAGTCGCCAAAAATGTAACTCGACTAAGTAAGTCGAGCTCGTCGAACCACTCGGTGAGCCGCCCTTTGGTCCCTTCCATCGCCATTCTGCCTTGGCATTCAGCATCCTCAAGGTCTATAACTTTGTCTAGCACTGCATCGCGGAACTACTCGGCGATCCACCGACTGCTCCTTTCTCTCGCCAACTTGATTTCTTCCCTCAGGGCTTGGCACACTGGAACTTTAGGCGGTCAGATAGCCATTTGGTGATTCGCCAAGTGAACTTGGAGATCACTAGGTTGTCTTTCTTCACCCCTTCAGCCTGTTTTGTTCCTTTTTGCCTATTAGTGTCCTTGCTTTGTTACTCAATTCATATTCCTGAAAATCAAGTGTTTTACATCAGTTATTGGCACAAAATAAGCATTTGAGGACACTAAATCTATATAAACAAAGCCCTAAATGAGTCCAAATCTCAAACTCATCAACACCCCCAACTTAAACTTTTGCTTGTACTCAAGTAAAACTCAAGTTCAATAGTTCAAAAAGGATGTCTCAAACAGTGCTACAAAACACGCAATCATGAATGCACACAACAAGACTCCACTTACTCATGCAAGGATCAATTGTGCACTCAAAGATTCAAGTTGTGACTCACTATTATCAAAGATTCTCAAGTTCACAATACTTGCTTCAAATGCAAGTTCAAGCTCAACAAAGGTACTCAAATGCCCTCACAACAAAGATGATTCCATATTCACACACAATTGTTCAACAATTTATAGTTCCGGAATCACATACAACTCTCACACTCACAAAGATGAACACATGCATGACTTCACCCATAGGTTTGCCCTTATTTTCCAATCAACATTTGCTTCTGCTCACTCAAGATCAAAAAGGTCTCTTCAAGGCTTGTAACGGGGCTGAGTGTAAAGGTATGGTCATTTAGGCTTAGTGGCTGTTATCCTCATGAAATGTGGTATGAACATCACTTTCCTTCCTATTCTTCAGCAATTTTACTCATGCTCAAAATTCTCCCCATTATTCAACTTCCAATGGAATACCGGACACCCCATTTCTTTTGCAACTTTCACAACTTTATTTCACAACTTTTTCATTCTTTTTCTTTTGATTTCTTCTTTTCTTTCTCTCTTTTTTTTATATGGAGGGGTTTCATCTTTTTCAAATCCATGGATCAAGGGGGACTTCTTCACACTTCTTGATTTACCTTTTCTTTTCACCACACCCCTAACTTAGACTTTTGGCCTAAGTTGGTTATTCAAACAAACCACACTTCATGAGGATTATGGGTGAATGGATAAAGAGAGGTCTCAATTGCATCAAGCTCTTTCCAAGAAAAGGATAAGGCTCAAATGGGGTTCAAGTAAAGTTCACACATCTCACAAGGTTGGCCACAAAAGAGGTATATTATCAAATTGTTTCACTCTTCAAAATTGTGGCCTAAGATCATTTCAAGAGCTTGCATCACTTAGTCAACCGGACCAACGGGGCAAATTCTAGGTGGCATCACACAAGGTTCACGGTAAGCTCATCACACAAGGCATTGGCACCAATAACAAACGAGACTCCACACTTTTGCTAGTGTGCAATGTTCATCACAAGAGACTCCATTCGATAACCGGCTAGTCACAACGAGATGCAAAAAGTCCACATATTATCTATGTAACTTCATTTGGCCTCATCGTAGCCGCACATTCATTTTTTCGATTAAGAGCACTATTTAAGTCATCGGTATTGATGATAACCGATACTCAAATTTGCACAAGAACAACCACATTCAAACACAACAAGAGGTGGCAACATTTTTTAAATGGGTCGAAGCCATTTCTATTCAAAACAAGGAGCCATAAGCTCAAACATCTACAACACAATATCAACACACAATTCTAAACACAAAAACCCAATATATACAAAATATAGTCACAAGAGGTAGGTATGGAAATACCTCACCCTACCATAACTAAAAAAGCAGATGTCCTTAAATGCACAAAACAATAAAAAGTCAATAAAAATGACAGAGAGGGAGGTAAAAAAGGGTCATGTCTACACATTCTCTCCATCAGTCGGGGCATCAATACTTGGTGCAACACTTTGATCCTAGGGATCAGTGCCCGATGTAACATCAACAGTGGCTCCACTAGACCCAGCCATGGTGGTGTCTCTCAAGGAGGTCTGGCGGGCAGTCTCAAACATCGCATCCTCCAAATCAGCTAGATCATCATATACGGCGGCAACTCGATCCCCAAGATGCTCCTCATCGATCTCAGCCTCAGACTTGACAGCAACAACATCCTCCATTGGCACATCTCCGGTGGTGGCCAGAGGCATCTTAGAACTGGCCGGAGCATCCCGATCCTCAGCTGACTCGAAGAGGGAAGTGAAGTCTGTAGACTTCAGATAATCCACATCCTTTCTCAAATCTCAAACCTCGGCTTTCAAAGTCGTCACCTCTGAAGTAACCCCCTGTCCTCTCTCACAGATCTCAACTCCGCTGTGAGATCATCAATCGACGTCCGGAGAGGTGTCAATGCAGCAAACATGGCTCGCTCTATCATCCAAAGCACCTCGGCCTCGAGCCAGGTAGCTGATAAGTTCATGATTTAGACTCATTTAGGGCTATATTTTGATGGAATTAGTGTCCTCAAATGCATATTTTATCTTCGATATCTGATGAAAACCTTTAAGTTTCAGGTATTTGAAAGTTGAGGGAAAGCATGGACACTATCGAGCAAAAAGGATAAAAAGAAGCTAAAAGAACGAAGAAATGAAGATCTGCGAATCGCCAAACCCATTCGGCAAATCGCATATTCGCCTTTTGTTCCAGTGTGCTAAGCCCTGAAAGAAAAGAGCAAATCGGCGGTGAAAAAGAGTAGTTGGGGTATCGCTGAGCGACTCCGCGAAGCAGTGCTGCATCGCCCAATTATCCAGGACACAAAGATGTTGAAGGCAACTGATGAAAAGCGATGAAGTAGACCAAAGGGCTGATCGCTGAATGTATCGGCGATGCGCACTAACGTCGCCGAAAGATCTTTTGGAGCACATGTTCTGAAAACTATAAATACTACTTCAGTTTTTATTCTTAGCAGCGAATTTTACCTTATTTTATCTAGTTTTTATATTATTAGGTTTTAGACAGATGTTTTGGAGATATTCTCTCTAAGTTTTGGAGAGGGTTTTGAAGAACTTAGAGCTTTCAAAGGGTTTTAAATTCAAGGAATTGGACTTGGGTCTTTTGGATTATCCACTCTTGGCGTGTTTAAAGACTTAATCTTGCATACCCATTGATGGAAATTGATATTGGTATACGTCTTTATCTCTTTTACATGCGTAGCAAAAAACCCAATCCTGCGGTGTGATTTTGTGAATATGGGTTAGATTAGTTGTTGGGTCTTGCTTGCTGATAGTCTATTCGTAGTTTAAATGTGATATTATTTAGTGGTTGTGGATGAATTTAATGAATTTGTAGTTGCAAATACAAGTTTATTTATGTATTTTCGGCTTGCTCGAGACAGAGGTTGTAAAACTAAGACCACTAAAATTGATGGCCAGTATGAGTGGGTCGACATGAGGTTCAGCTTGAGAGAGTGAACCCTAGTCCCATTTCTACAAACTCAGCTCGAGAGAGTGAGTGGGTTAAGGTGTAGGCTATTTTTCACGCGGCAAATGAGTGTCCGAGAGAAACGCATTTGAAACGGGGTAAGTTGCTCGATAGAGAGCTTATCCCCCTTAAAGTCTAGCCTAGTCACAAATACTCAATGAATTTACTATTAAAAGCATGTACCCAATGATTTAGTCTATCCCAAGAATCTTGTCTCCATACTTGTATTTTTCCTTATTTTCACTGGTTTAGTTGTTTCTTGCTTACACACCCTCATTTGATACTTGACGCTTGCGTCACCCTTTTTAATTTGTTATGTTTTCATTCCCCAAAGTCTTTAGCTGCGATTACCTTGAGCACTTTCGCCCTTAACCACTAATTCTCATGCCCACTCCCTTGGGACTCGACCCCAACCCTTGGTTGGATTACTAAACTAGTGTACGATCATAGACACTTGCATCGGAAGGTGTGTTTTGAATACGCAAACATCAAAATGGCGCCGCTGTCGGGGAGTGGTGTTACGTGAAAGTTTTTGGTTTAAGACGAATTTTGCTTTTGGTAATCGTAGTTTACTAACTTTATTTTTAGTTTTGTTTTCCTTTGAATTTGTTGATGTAGGTAGGTACCCTAATCATGGCTGGGGGAAATGGTGACAACTCGGCTGAGACGAGCCAAGTAGTCGAGAGGGACTTCGATTTAACCGCACTGGTAACTCAACTAAACGAGTTGTCCACCAAAATAACAGAGGTGGAAAACCAATGCAACCGCCAAGGGAGGTACAGGCCCCCCATGAGCGAGAAAGGACTAGGAGCAATGAAAATAAACGTATCGAGGATATGCTATTGATCATTCTCCAAAAGCTTCATGAGCAAGATAGAATGCTAGAGAAAATGAAGGAAAGCGTGGAGGTGTCGAATCAGATGAGTGGCTCTCACTCAAGATCAATCAAGTTGATCGAAGACCTCTTGGACCACGCATTGCCTCATCTCTACCCTAGCATTAAATGAGGGTTGCCTAGTAGCTTTAGGTCTAACCCTAGTAATGAAGCTTGACTGATAGCTCACGTCGTGCCACGACATTAAATAAGGAGCTTCTTGGGAGGCAACCCAAGGTTTTAAATGCTTTATTTTGCTTTTATAAATAATGGTGTGTTAGTAGTGCAGGTTTGAATGAGGAAAGTCGTGAAAAATACAGATTGGTGAGAAAATGGGCAGTCGGCGGATCGCCGAAGAGGTCGGTGAGCCCGACTTGACCCATCGTTTGGCTCAATTCAAAGTTAAGTTAGAGCCTGTAAAACTCGGCGGACTTACGAAGCAGTTCGGCTTGTCGCCGACCAGGTCAGTGACATCGATGCAGATCGCCGTCTTGACCCCCAAGAAACTAAAAGAACTTTAGCAATCGGCGAGTGCGACTAACGTCGCCAAACAGGCGCAAACTGGATGGTTTATAATGGCCAAGAGACTTCAAATTTGAAATTCTTCACTTTCCCTCGCCCCTTAAAATCTCCTAAACTCACACTAAGGTAGTATTTTCTTTATCTTAGCATTTTTCTAGCATTTTAGTTTGTTGATTTTGTGCTCGGAGTTGGAATGCTTTGCCGCCTAAATTTTCAATCGAAATTTAACCGACATCTAAGGTTGGTTTTCGAACCCCGAATTTATTGTTGAAAATTTTGAACTCTTTTGCAATAATAGTATCGTATTGATGTGTGTTGTGCCTCTCTGATAAGATTAGAATGATGAAATGCCTATTTTAACTTGAAAATCTTGCTGGTAATGTTTGATTGTCAAATGCCCGTAGCTTTTATGCTTTTTAATGAGTTAGATTGTGATTGCTTGTTGATTAATTGATTGGGTGAAGTCTGAGTACCCGCGTTTGTGCTAAATATTGAAAAATTGCGCAATGATAGAACGTGTGACACCACTCTTAAAGAGCAAATATCGTCAAATTCGGAAGAAGTCTGAGTATTTCAGAGTGATGGATAGTATGGGTCTTGTTTGAATTTCATTAGTGCGTGCTTTTATTTCAATTTCGGGGGTTGCAGAGTTTTAATTCGAGAAGGTGGGTTGAAAATGTTGACACCCAATTTTAGCCTAACATTTTCAAAATTCATAACTTTTAAGTTTTATTTATTTAATAGTTCAAAATAATTCTTTTATAATTTTAAATAAGTATATCGATAACTATCCTTATTTATCAAAATTTAGTATTTTTTTTTATTAGTTAATTTTAAAATTGTATTTTTACATGTCATTAGTTACGTTTATTATATTTTTTAATTTTTATTTTATTAGTTATATTTGTTAACTCCAAACAAGACCTAAAACAAACCAGTCCTTCCCCTTTCACGTTTTTTTCTTCATTTTACAAGTGTTTTGGCTCAAAATTGTTGCTCCGGTAGGAGCACAAACCACGAAGCAGATTGGAAACAACCACCGGAGCTCTGTCCAAATGAGTACAACCGGCAACCAGCACTGTCACCCCCGAGAGCTTCTAGATCTGATTGGATTCACGATTTTTCCGGTGATTGGCTTGAGTTTTGGTAAATATTATCTTTTCCGACCATTTATGTTGATATTTTAGAGTGTATTGTTTTCATTTTGGATGTGCATTCACTAATTTTATACTATTTTGCTTGAGATATAAGCTCCATTAAAAATCAACTAAATATAGTTTTCTCTTCATTGTTGCCGGTGAGATTTTGATTTATTCGTGTCTATTTTTTTATTTTTTATTTTTGCCATCTATTATTTAATTGTTATCTTGATTTGTTTTTGTTTAATATTGATGTGTATCATTTTATGACTTTGTTCAAATTTGGTTGCTGAATCACTCGATTATTTATTATTTTGTTATTGAGGTTTGTTTTTAGTTTTGTTATTATTATTATTTTATTATTATAATATTAGTCATGTTATTATTGTTACCGTTGATGTTGTTATTTTAATATATTATTATTATGTTTACTCATCTTTTTTTATTTATTTTGGTTGATCGAATTAATACTTGTTTTAGTTTAATGTGGCCTATTTTTTCATGACTTTATATTTGGGGTTTTTAGTTTTATTTCAGAAAATTATTACTGTTCAATTTTTTATTAGCTTGTTATTTTATAATTATTTCCTTTCAATCTTCGTCATTAGTTTTATTTAAATTGTTACAATAGTTGGCCAATGAGAAAAAAATTCGTCGATTTTGGAGGCCTTCCCATTTTAAAAGACGGAAATTTAGTTTATGTTTATAATTTTTATATGTTAAAATTGGCCGATGAAGAAATTATCGTCGATTTTCAAGGCCACCCATGTTAATAAAACGGATTTTTATTTTGAAGTTATTATTTGATTTATCCATATTTATATGTTACTAACACTTTACTAAGTGTCTTTACAGGTACACAGAGTTGCTTCCCATTGAAGCTATTCGAACTCATAATTTTTATTTATTATTGTTTTATTTTATTATTTGTGTATATTACTTGTTTATTATACTTGTATATAGTTTTATCTCCTCCTCAATTTGAAAAAAATGAATTCAATCGGGACCCACATTTGTGGATTTTGAAGATTGCCTAACACCTTCCCTTCGGATTAACTTGAACCCCTCACCTAGAATCTAATGGTTTCGTAGATCATTTAATTGGTTTCCTAGTTTTTTCCTAAAATTAGGTCGCGACTCCTTTAAAATTCGTTTATTCTTAAAATTCTTTTAAAATTGATTTAATTGATTATATTTTGAGTCACCGCGACGTTTTGCCCTATTTGAATGAAGTAGGGATGTAAACAGAATGACGACTCCACTGGGGATATATAGGTTCTAACCATTATGAATTCATTCTTTCAAATTGAGGTGGTCTTTCTTTTATTGTGTTATATCTTATGTGTTGTATATTTTGTTGATTGTTTGTATATTGTACTTGTGGTTTATTCATTATTTGTTTAATTGTATGTATACTGTCATTGCATTCATGACATTTTACTACTTGTATGTATAGTATATTAAGAACGATTTCTGCATAATCGCAGCCGGGATTTTTATACTCGACCTTTTTTCTGAATAATCGACAATTTATTGGTACGTCAAGCGTCCAATGGTTGTCGTGAGTTCCAGCCTAAGTTGTTTGCTTGGGTTTTAGGTCTTTCAAAAGCCACTCTTAGTTAATTAGTGTAGAGCAAAACCAAATCCCAAATTTAGTGCATTTGAACTAAGTTGACCCAACACCCAAGGCGTGTTGGGCCTATTAGAAGCTCACCTTGTGTCTATTTGGCTCATTGGTCAATAAAAGACAATCATGCGTATATGTTTAAATTTGAAGGATGTGTACGTCATTTAACAAAACAATGTTCCTTGGGTTAGGAGGTTAAGAGTTTGTTCGAGTCAAAAGAACGATCAAATTACCATTGCATATGAAGACGTTGATATTTAGAGATGAAAAGAAATCAAACAAAAGGACCGTCCATGGAGGCATAGCTTAGGATTGTACCCCTGCGTAGGACTGATTATTTGTATCCCGTTTTTCCTATCATGTATCCCCATTCAATTTTATTCATAAAGTTTGTATAAATTCAGATTTTGGGACAATGTTGCCAAATGGCGTAATACATCCTTCAGATCGATAGGCCACCCTTGGCACAAAAGGGTCACATATTTGTACAGGACGCGTCATAACTATCTGTATGTTATGTGTTATAATTGAGTTTGTCTTCAATCAAAAAAGTGCTTATGTGTTTAATGATTAATTCTTTGTGTGATATTTTGCATTATCCATTATGAACACGAACTAACACTTTTACCTTTTGAGTTTTTCTTCTTTTTAAGCAAGAGGTTAATTTATGTCAGAATCTGAAAGTCATTGTTCGTCCGAAGTTGCAAGGGACAAGAGAACTCACGAAATTCGAGTCTTTATATTTCACAAGGTTAATATATCAAGTCAAAAACATAAATCAGGGGAGTATTTGACTTTAAGGTCGCACTCATTTTTATTTATTTATTATTTTGCATACAGGTCCTGCTCTCACACATTTCTCATTTTTTTTCAGGAAAACCGTCTCCAACAACAGTCAGGGATGGTCATAACAATTTGTGGTTCTCGTAGATAATTGTGAGAAGACACAGTGCTAAGCGACATTAAAAAAAAGGAATATACAACAACAAAGTGGTTACTGTAAAAAAAAATGAGAGGCCACACTCATCAGGTAGTACAAAGGTCGACAATTAAGAGGATACAAGGAATCGCTCCGAGTTTGTCTAAATTTTAAAATTGTTTCATGTCATATCTGGACGAACTACGCGAACCTGATTCTTATCTTGATGAGATACATAGGCAGCCCTTCTTGGGTTCGGTATTCATTCTTTTAAGTTCAAAAAATATATAATAGTTTGTGCATATTTTCAAAGGCATATCTGCTTAAACTACGCACACATGGGATACGTAGATAGCGCTTTTCGGGTTCGGTATTCATTCTTTTAAGTTAAAAAAATTAGTTTGTGCATATTTTCAAAGACATATCTACACGAACTACGCGTACCTGATTCTCATCTTGGTGAGATACGTAAGCAACCTTTCTTGGGTTCGGTATACATTCTTTCAAGTTCCAAAAAAAGAAAATAAAAAAAATTGTGCATATATTCAAAGATATATTTGTATGAACTATGCACACCTGATTCTCATCTCGATGAGATACGTAGGCAGCCCTTCTCGGGTTCAGTATTCATTCTTTAAAAAAGAAAAACATTGTGTACATATTATAAGAGTCATGTCTTCAGCTCAAATGGGACCAATGCAGTTAGGAACATGTAAAATTATGTGATATGATGGAGAGGGCTGACTTTGTGGTAAACTATAGACTCTGTTGGTACCTCTCATTTGTACTTTTGTGAAGCTTGAAATTCTCTTGAAGGCATTCAAGATAAGAATAAAATCAACCTCATGGTTTCATGTGCATTATGTGGGTGAGCTTTTAGATCAAAATTCAATTGCATCGCACTGTTGATCTAGAACTTGGCTTGAATGTCTATCGAGGCGAAATCCTGAGTTATGTTTGGTTTCGGAAAGGATTGTAGGCATTTTTTGACCCGATTGTGCCTTTCAAAACCTACCAAATGACATTAATCCTTAGTTTTCCCACTTTGAGCCTGAAACCTTTTCTTTGAACAACCACATCTTACCCATTACCTTTTGAGTGCTTACATGTACTATCCCTCTCTTGGCCCAACCTTCTTGAGTGCACCAAGATTGTGCAAATTATAATAGAAGATCCATGTTTGAAGTTGCCAAAGGTAAAAGATACAAAGTTCCCCAAGGTCAAGGAAGCAAACAAACGACTTCTAGAAAAAAAAGGAAAGGTGGAAGGAAATAAAGAAAGACAAAAACACTCCTACCAGGTCAATGAAAGACGAGAAGGAAAAAACTCCAACAAAAGAGGAGAAAAATTCAAAACAAAGGGGTGAAAAGGAAAAAAGCTCCAACAAATAAGAATTCAAAAAAAGTAAAAAAAGGGGGGGGGGGATAAAGGGGATCTGACACCAAAGGTGTATCAATCATTAAAAGCACAAATTCAGTGTGATGCTCAAGAAGGAATCAAGTAATTCTTATTCCAAATATATATCCTATCCGTCCTTAAGCCTACATTACAAGCCAATGACAAGTCCTACATGATCTCATTCCAAATGTTCTCACATTAGTGGAGATTTACATAAGGGCCAAGCATATGGTATCACAGTTGCATGTGTTGAACATTCTTGCGAGTGTGAGTGCACTTTGAAAAATGTCCTCAAATCAAACGATTCAAATATGTGTGAAATAGGACTTTTATTTTTGTGAGGGCACTTGAAACAGGGGGATTGGTACAATTCAAAACCTTTGTTTGAAACAAGATGAACAAATCTTTTTAATCTTCAAGTATGTTTGAGGTACCACTTGAAGCTGTAGAAATTACCTTGAATTCAATCTCAGATAGAAAAAGAAAAAAAAGAAGGGAAATTTACATGCGATCCTAACTCATGGTACCAATTGTAGTCAAGATTTGACTGTCTCTTTATGTTATTTATATTTCAAAAAAAGGGGGGCAAGCACCCCTTCTTTAATACTTTCCAAAACTTTTTTTTTTAATTCTTTCCATTAAAAAAAAAGATTTTGTCATTCCTTTTTGGGTTGTTCATTGTAAAAAGTGTCATTAGGTTAATCCTGTCAGTGTGAGACGCCTATTTTACTTCGTTGGGTTGTCCGTCCCAAAAATGTGATATATCTTGTCTTTAGGCTTCGAATATCGCAGGGAATATTATTTTCCAATTTCATCATGTTCATATTGTGCATTTTTTACTAATGATTTCGTCTCAGATGTTTTGCAGTATTCATCATCTACAAGATTGGAACTACATTTGACCTGATTCCTGGCTTAATAGGATATGTAGGCGCCATGACGGCTCGGTCATATACCCAGTGTGATTTTCTTTTCTCTTTGTAATAAAAACTGGGACAGAATTTTTGAGAATATCTCAAAAATTCACAATAAAGGTGCTTTCCCCAACAAGTCAAGATTGTAGAGCATTGTGAGATTTGTCAAGAGATCTATCTGGGATAGAATATTTGAGGAAGACCTCAAAAATTCCAACAAGTACTGACAGAAGTTCGATAATCAACTTCAAATGATCTCTGGTATCGGTTGAAGTTCAAAGTCGACATCAGAGTCTCCAACATTGCCATAATTGAGCAAAAGATGCTTAGGATGCGAGCCACCGGCGCCTCGTACAAATTCCCAATAAGACACGAGTTACAATAAACACAAAGTGTTCAAGGGTAAAATGATGGTTGCTCACTTGTGTCAAAGTGATCAGGCACTTTGTACACATTCTTTTTTGAATCCCACCTTAAAGTTTCTTGATCATGTTGCTATCTAAAACAAGATTGTGTCTACTAACCGTTCCTTTTTTAATACAGGGACAGATGAAAGCATCAAGATGATGACATTTTCAAGATACACGAGCCATCCACCTCGTTACAGTGGACAATCATCGGGTCATCCACCTCATTACAGTGGAAAATCATCGAGCCATCTACCTCGTTACAGTGGAGAATCATTGAGCCATCCACCTCGTTACAGTGGAAAATTATTGTCCATCATTTGCATTTTTCATTTGCCAAGAGGGCCATTGCATTTTCATTCGCCGAGAAAGCCATTGCATTTAAGTCACATCTATTCGGAGGTGAAGGATGTGCACCATATCTATTCCACGTTCAAGTCGGAGGAAACTTACATTGAAAGATATTTGCATTTAAGTCGCATCTATTCGGAGGTGAAGGATGCGCACCATATCTATTCAACGTTCAAGTCGAAGGAAACTTGCGTTGAAAGATATTTGCATTTAAGTCGCATCTATTCGGAGGTGAAGGATGCGCACCATATCTATTCAACGTTCAAGTCGAAGGAAATGTGCACCATATCTTTTAAACATTCAAGTCGAAGGAAACTTGCATTGAAATATATTTGCATTTAAGTCGCATCTTTTAGGAGGTGAAAGATGCGCACCCTATCTATTCAACGTTCAAGTCGAAGGAAACTTGCGTTGAAAGATATTTGCATTTAATTTCCATCTATTCAGAGGTGAAGGATGCGCACTATATCTTTTCAACGTTCAAGTCGAAGGGAACTTGTGTTGAAAGATATTTGCATTTAAGTCGCATCTATTCGGAGGTGAAAGATGTGCACCCTATCTATTCCACATTCAAGTCGGAGGATACTTGCGTTGAAAGAATTTTCATTCATCCTACCGATGGACATACATTCAAAATCCTATCGATGGATCATCATTTTCATTCATCCTATCGATTGACATGCATTTAGATCCTACCGATGGATCATCATTTTCATTCGTCCTACCGATGGACAAACATTTAGATCCTACCGATGGATCATTTTCATTCGTCCTATTGATGGATATACATTCAAAATCCTACCGATGGATCATCTTTTTTCATTCGTCATACCGATGGACATACATTCAAAATCCTACCGATAGATCATTATCTTCATTCGTCCTAACCGATGGACATGCATTTTTATCCTACCAATGGATCATCTTCATTTGTCGTATCGTAAGAGATGCTACCTTTTTTCATGTAATTTTGTCTCTACTAATGAGTTTCATCTTGTTTTTTGAGAACATCCAAGAGGATGCATTCTCAGTTGAGCTACAGGTGCAAACTACTTCAACAAGGACCCAACACAACGTGGAATCTTTTGGAGACAAGTCCGGGATTGACTTCCACCACATCCCAACCACACTTTTATATAAAGGTCATGTGTTTGGCCAAAATCGGGTTTGTCAATTTTCGTTTTCCATGATTTCTTTCATCAATCATATCCAACGAAAGGGACAGCTATTGACACCCAATTTTTGGCCTTAACATTTTCAAAATTCGTAACTTTTAAGTTTTATTTATTTAATAGTTCAAAATATTTTTTTTATAATTTTAAATAAGTTTATCGATCACTATCCTTATTTATCAAAAAATAGGATTTTTTTTATTAGTTAATTTTAAAATTGCATTTTTACATGTCATTAGTTACATTTATTATATTTTTAAATATTTATTTTATTAGTTATATTTGTTAATATTCATTTTTATATTTTGCAAAGTTTAGAAATTCATTCAAATATAGATAAGTTTTTGTATACGACTATTTTATTAATTAGTGGTTCCAGCCCATTTTTTTAGATAATGGTATCGTACTATAGGTAGTTTTCAATTTTTCTACATAAACAATAGCTTAATCATTAAGGCAAGAGGGTGGATAAGATTTGAGGGGGTAATTTTTCAGATTTTTTTAGTGTTGAAGGAATCCTTTTAAGTGTCCATATTTTTTCGGCGAAATATCTGCCGGAATTCGGCAGTCCACCATCCTAAAACCCCCTTTTTGTTTTCTCCTTTTTCTGGCGAACGACCGCCAAACCCACCACCTCCACCGCTCCTTTGTTTCGCAACACCAAATATCAAACCCAAAATCCCATTCCCGTTTTCCCCAAACTCGCCTGAAACCACTAGAAACAACCCAGAGATGACAACAACCAAAGACACCACCGTGAAACACGAAACTTCGGAAAAAACAACTCCAAACAAGACCCAAAACGAACCAGTCCTATCCCCCTTCCCCTTTCATGTTTTCTTCTTCATTTAATAGGTATTTTGGATCAAAATTGTTGCTCTGGTAGGAGCACAAACAACGAAGCAGACCGGAAACAACCACCGGAGCTCTGTCCAAACGAGTACACCGGCAACTAGCACTGTCACCCCCGAGAGCTTCTAGATCTGATTGGATTCACGATTTTTCCAGCGATTGGCTTGATATTTGGTAAATAGTATCTTTTTCGACCATTTATGTTGATATTTTAGAGTGTATTGTTTTCATTTTGGATGTGCATTCACTAATTTTATACTATTTTGCTTGAGATATGAGCTCCATTAAAATCAACTAATATAGTTTTCTCTTCATTGTTGCCGGTGAGATTTTGATTTATTCGTGTCTATTTTATTTATTTTTATTTTTTCCATCTATTATATAATTGTTATCTTGATTTGTTTTTGTTTAATATTGATGTGTATCATTTTATGACTTTGTTCAAATTTGGTTGCTGAATCACTCGATTATTTATTATTTTGTTATTGAGGTTTGTTTTTAGTTTTGTTATTATTATTATTTTATTATTATAATATTAGTCATGTTATTATTGTTACCGTTGATGTTGTTATTTTAATATATTATTATTATGTTTACTCATCTTTTTTTATTTATTTTGGTTGATCGAATTAATACTTGTTTTAGTTTAATGTGGCCTATTTTTTCATGACTTTATATTTGGGGTTTTTAGTTTTATTTCAGAAAATTATTACTGTTCAATTTTTTATTAGCTTGTTATTTTATAATTATTTCCTTTCAATCTTCGTCATTAGTTTTATTTAAATTGTTACAATAGTTGGCCAATGAGAAAAAAATTCGTCGATTTTGGAGGCCTTCCCATTTTAAAAGACGGAAATTTAGTTTATGTTTATAATTTTTATATGTTAAAATTGGCCGATGAAGAAATTATCGTCGATTTTCAAGGCCACCCATGTTAATAAAACGGATTTTTATTTTGAAGTTATTATTTGATTTATCCATATTTATATGTTACTAACACTTTACTAAGTGTCTTTACAGGTACACAGAGTTGCTTCCCATTGAAGCTATTCGAACTCATAATTTTTATTTATTATTGTTTTATTTTATTATTTGTGTATATTACTTGTTTATTATACTTGTATATAGTTTTATCTCCTCCTCAATTTGAAAAAAATGAATTCAATCGGGACCCACATTTGTGGATTTTGAAGATTGCCTAACACCTTCCCTTCGGATTAACTTGAACCCCTCACCTAGAATCTAATGGTTTCGTAGATCATTTAATTGGTTTCCTAGTTTTTTCCTAAAATTAGGTCGCGACTCCTTTAAAATTCGTTTATTCTTAAAATTCTTTTAAAATTGATTTAATTGATTATATGTTGACTCACCGCGACGTTTCACCCTATTTGAATGAAGTAGGGATGTAAACAGAAAATGGGTACGTTGGGTCATTCGGCGAGATGAGTCGAGCTCGCCAAATCACTCGGTGGTTCGTTTATTTTCTTCATCTCGCGTTTAATTTTGTGTCAAGTTTGTGGTTTGAGACTGTAACTTTTGGCGAGACGCCTGAGTTCGCCGAAGGCATCTGGAGACTCGCCGAAAGTATTCTTTATCGCTCTTTATTTGCACCCCTGAGACCCTTATGCACTGTAACTTTCGGCGGACAAACCCTTGCTCGCCGAAAGTAGTCGACGATTTGTCGAAGGTACTCTCCTATCACCAATTTGCCTTAATTGTTGAGCCAATCCCTTCGGCGAGCTCGACTTAGCTCGCCAAAGAGGTTCGGCGAGTCTGTCTGCAATAACTTTTCTGTGCTCGCATTTGAGTTTCTTCTCGATCTTTTGCAGATATGGTACGCACCAATCTTACTGAGCCATCTAAGAAAAAGGCAAAGGGCATTACGATAAATGAATGAGGATCACGTCATTCACTGAAAAGAAAGCAAGATCTCCCACCAGTAGATAAAGGCAAACGAAAAAGCATATTGCTAAGAATGGGGAAGCTATTGAGCCAGATTTTTCTGAACCGGAAGATGAGGAGCTCTTAATTCACCGCAGTAGCAGACACCATGCTAGATCTCAGCCTACCCCCACCAGAGCCTCCTCAACTGCTATCCCACCTACTATTAAATCAGTGCCAGCTCAGGCACCTTCAGTCACCTATATACTCCCTATAGTTCCTCCACCGAGACTGTTAAACAGATTGAAAGGTGATGGTTTACGGACCATCATAGATGAGAAATTACTATCCTTGCCTAGAAGGCAAGCATCCTGATGTGCTTGACACGCTTCGATACCATGGGTTTGAACAGTTTACAAGACCCCGAAGCCCTTATATTCCGTCTTGGGTTAGGGAATTCAACACAGCCTATGGGGAGTTAGTGCCTAAAAACAAGAAGAAGGCAAGTGAGTTTCGACCAATGAAATCAGTCATGGTCAGAGGCAAGGAGGTGGAGTGCCACAACGAGCATATTATTGTTGTATTAGGTAGACTGCTGCACTCTGCACTCCTTTACGAGGGGTTGCCGATTGTTCAGTCCCTGGATGATTTAATGGGTTGGTTGGCTTCGATGATTTCTGACACCACCCCGAGGTGGATAGATGCAGGAGCTCCCATTAATAAGAGGGACATGAACATCGCCTCTCGGTTCTAGTTTGGCTTCATCAACAACACTATTTTGTGCCATCCTAAGGTGGCTTGCCTCGGTTCTATCATGGCCAGGAGGCGGATAGACCTAGGACTGCTGACTTTGCAGGAGATGGCCATGAGAGCCAAACAGAGACTTACCTCTTTGCCATTCTCAATTTTGATCACTGAGTTATGCCGGCGTGCCGGAGTACCCCAGGATCCTGTGAATGATACAGAGGGCATCCCTTCATCCTCTACGGATATTCGGCGTATTGAGGCCGAGTTCACATGAGAGGAGATTGACAGGAGGAGAGCAGCTCTAGCAGATACTTCTCCAGAGGTCAATGTGGACTCATGAGGCACCTTCGCCTACTCCGACCTCTGAGCCCTCAGGTATACCCACTCTTTTTTGCTCTTCCTCACAGGCTCCAGGTGCTTCCTCATCCTCCCAGCCTGCCAGGATTACTCAGGCCATGATCATGAAGATGGGGCAGTTGGCCTATTCAGTTGATGTGAGAGCTACCTGATTGGAGAGATCCATCCCAGGGATCATTGACAGTGCCATACTAGCAGCACTTACCCCCTTTCAGACTTATGTTGATTCCTTGAAAGTGAGAGTCATTGCTTGTGAGAGCAGACAAGGAGAGGCCTCCGAGGTGACGGCTTTAAAAGCCAAGATTGCGAGTTTGAGGAAGGAGGTAGACCATCTTAAGTCTACTGACTTCACTCCACTAATAGAGACTGTTGAGGACATGGATGCTCTTGAGACCTCCGAGATTCCTCCGGCTACCACCGGAGATGTGTAGGGGGATAGCACAGCACATGCAGAGACCGACGAGGAGTTGATATCAGTACATGCTTAGGAGAGCAGAGATGAGGGCATATTCAGAGACTTGCCAGATCTTATAGAGACGGTTGTGCAGCTGGTGATCCATACATTGCCGACTGAGACGTCCACAACAGCTCCTAGTGGATCTTGCATTGCTATTCCGTATGAGGCTACTCCGGGCACTGATGCCTAACTACAGACTGCTACACCAGCCACTGAGACCCCGATAGAGAGAGAGACTGCATAGATAGGACCTTTTTTTACCTCCCTCTCTGTCTTATTATATTTTTACTTTTGGATACTTTTATTTGCATTTGAGGATAAATACTTTTTTAATTGTGGTGGGGTGAGGCCCACACCTTTTGTGTTGATAGTTGTGTTTTGTGTATATATTTGGGTTGTTCTGCTTTAAAATTGTGTTTTATATGTTTCTGTGGATGATTGAGCGTATGGCTCATTTTATTTATTTTATTGCAAAATGATTTCAACCCGTCAAATTTTTTTTGCCACCTCTTGTGTGATGAATGTGGCTTTTCTTTTGCAAAATTTAAGTCTCAGTCCTGATCAATACTGATGACTTAAATAGTGCTCTAAATCGAACGAACATGAATGTGCGGCTATGATGAGGCCAAATGAAGTTGCATAGACAATATGTGAACTCTTTGCATCTTGTTTTGACTAGCCTAGTATCTAATCGAGTCTCTTGTAATGACCGTTGCACACTAGCGAAAGTGTGGAGTTTTGTTTGACTATAGTGTCGGTGCTTAGTGTGATCAGCTTACTTTGAAACATGCATGCTAGATCTTAGAATTTTCCCCGTTGGTCTGATCGACTAAGTAAAACTTTCTCTTGACATGATCTTAGGCAACTTTGAAGAGTGTGATGGAATTTTACATATACCGCTTTTGTGGCCTACCTTGTGAGTGTGTGAACCTCTCTTGAACACCCCTTGAACCTTAACCCTCTTTGGAAGAAACTTGATGAAAATTAGACCTTTCTTAATCCATTACCGTTAATCCTCTTGATTTGTGGTTTAATAAATAGCCAACTTAGGCCAAAAGCCTAAGTTGGAGGTGTGGTGAGAAGAAAAGGGAAAATCAAGAAGTGCAAGGGAAGTCTCTATTAACCCATGGTGTTGAGAAAAATGGAACCACTCCACATAAAAAAAAAAGAGAAAAAGAAAAGAAAAGAATGAAAAAGAAAGTTGCGGAATAAAGTGCAAAAGAAAGGGGGTTTTCAACACGCTATGGGAAAGTGGATAATAGGATGACTTATGAGCACTAAACAAAATGATGAAGGAAAAAGGAAGGAAGTGTCGTGAGCACCACAATTCATGAGGATGAAAGCCACTAAGCCTAAATGACCATACCTCTGCACTCATCCCCATTACAAGCCTTGAAAAGACCTTTTTGATCTTGAGAAAGCTGAAACAAATGTCAATTGGAAAATACAGGCAAACTTATGGGTGAAAGCATGCATTGTTTTCATTTTTGTGAGTGTGAGCGTTGCATCTAATTCCTGAACTTTAGATGATTAAGTCATTATGAGCGATTATGCAATCATTCTTTCTGTGAGGGCATTCAAACACTTTAGTTGAGCTTGAACTTGCATTTGAGGCAAGTATTGTGAGCATGAGATTCTTTGATATTGGTGAGTCACTACTTGAATCTTTGAGTGCACAATTGATCTTTGCATAAGTAAATTGAGTCATGTTGTGTGCATTCATGATCGAGTCTTGTGTAGCACTGTTCAAGACACCCTTTTTGAATGACTGAACCTAAGTTTGCTTGAGGACAAGTAAAAGTTTAAGTTAGGAGTGTTGATGAGTCCACGGTTTGGACTCATTTAGGGCTATATTTTGATGAAATTAGTGTCCTTAAATGCATGTTTTATCTTGATATCTAATGAAAACCTTTAAGTTTCAGGTATTTGAAAGTTGAGGGAAAGCATGGACACTATCGAGCAAAAAGGAGCAAAAGAAGCTAAATGAACGAAGTAATGAAGATCTGCGAATCACCGAACCCATTCGGCAAATCGCCAATAGATCGCATATTCGCCTTTTGTTCCAGTGTGATGAGCCCTGAAGGAAAGGAGCAAATCGGCAGTGAAAAAGAGCAATCGGCGTATCGCCGAGCGACTCCGTGAAGCAGTGCTGCATCGCCCAATTATCCAGGACACAAAGATGTTGAAGGCAACTGATGAAATGCGACGAAGTAGACCAAAGGGCGGATCGCCGAATGCATCGGCGATTCCCACTAATGTCGCCGAAAGATCTTTCGGAGCACATGTTCTGAAAACTATAAATACTACTTCAGTTTTTATTCTTAGCAGCAAATTTTACCGTATTTTATCTAGTTTTTAGATTATTAAGTTTTAGATAGAGTTTTTGGAGATATTCTCTTTAAGTTTTGGAGAGGGTTTTGAAGAACTAGGAGCTTTCAAAGGGTTTTAAATTCAAGGAATTTGACTTGGGTCTCTTGGATTCTCCACTCTTGGCGTGTCTTAAGACTTAATCTTGCATACCCATTGATGGAAATTGATATTGGTATACGTCTTTATCTCTTTTACAAGCGTAGCCAAAACCCCAATTCTTGGGGTGTGATTTTGTGAATATGGGTTAGATTAGTTGTTGGGTCTTGCTTGTTGATAGTCTATTCATAGTTTAAATGTGATTTTGTTTTGTGGTTGTGGATGAATTTAATGAATTTGTAGTTGCAAATACAAGTTGATTTATGTATTTTCGGCTTGCTCGAGAGAGAGGTCGTAAAACTAAGACCACTAAATTGTTGGCCAGTGTAAGTGGGTCGACATGAGCTTCAGCTCGAGAGAGTGAACCCTCGTCCCATGTCCACACACTCAACTCGAGATAGTGAGTGGGTTAAGGCGTAGGCTGTTCTTCATGCGGCAAATGGGTGTCCGATAGGAACGCATCTGAAACGAGGTAAGTTGCTCGAGAGAGCGCTTATCCCCCTTAATGTCTAGCCTAGTCACAAATACTCAATGAATTTGCTATCAAAAGCATGTACCCAATGATTTAGTCTATCCCGTATTCCTATCACATCCCAAGAATCCCGTCTCCATACTTGTATTTTCCTTATTTTCACTGTTTTAGTTGTTTCTTGCTTACAAACCCCCATTTGATACTTGACGCTTGCGTCACCCTTTTGAATTTGTTATGTTTTCATTCGCCAAAGTTTTTAGCTACGATTAGCTTGAGAACTTTTGCCCTTAACCACTAATTCTCACGCCCACTCCCTTGGGACTCGACCCCAACCCTTGGTTGGGTTACTAAACTATTGTATGATCATAGACACTTGCATTGGAAGTTGTATCTTGATTACGCAAACATCAGTAACCCGCACATCGGTAGAATGGGCAAGGTGCCCCATCGTGAGGAGCATGGCCTGGGTGATCCTGGTAGGTTGGGGAGCAAAAGAAAAACCAGGAACTTGAGAAGAAGTGGAAGCGGGTGTACCTGAAGGCCCGGAGTAGGCAAAGATGCCTCTGCAGGTATCGAATCAACATCAACCTCCGGGGATGTATCCACCGAAGCCGCTCTCCTCCTATCAGCCTCTTCCCGAGTATACTCGAACTCTATGCTCCGGATATCTGTGGAAGATGTGGGGATGACTTATATGTCCCTTTTCTCATCACGAGGGACTCAAGCACGCCGGCGCTCTGTAATCAGGATGGGGAAGGAAAGGGACGTCTGGAGCTGCTTGACCCTCATGGCCATCTCCTACTCAATGATAAGTCCCAAGTCAATGCTCCTTCGAGCTATGATTGACCTAAGACAGGTCGCCTTTGGATGGCGGAGGATGGACTCATTCTGTGAAGGCATAATGGAGCTCCAAATGAATCCAAACAAGTACCACACAGCTACATTCAACTCCTTCTTCTCAATCGGAGCTCCTGCCTCAATCCCCCTCGGGGTGGTGTTAGAAATGAGGGAGGAAGCCATCCCTTGAGATCATCTAAAGGTGTCGCAGTGGTAGCCAAATTTGGGTAGTAAAAACCTGACCCTCTATCAAATACAACGTTGAAATAATCGCGACTGCATCTCACTATTGTTCCCCGAACCATGATGGACTCTACCGGTCTGAAGGCACTGGCTTTCTTCTTGCCCTTAGGTACCAGGTCATCGTACGCTGTATAAAATTCCTAGACCCATATAAGAATATAAGGGCCTTGGGGTTGGTGAACTGCTCAAACCTGTGGAACTGGAGAGTATCCCACACATTAAGATGCATGTACACTAGTCCATTTGTAGCTAGCCTCTTCTCCTCGAGAATCGTCCTCAATCCCTCGTCCTTTAATATGTTAAGTAGTCGGGGAGGGGGACCCTGAACTGGTGGCGCTGGAACCACCGTCTGTGCCAGAGCTGGCATTGTATCAGCAGCAGGATGGGTGACCTCTGGGATCTTAGATGGACCTTGACGAACTCTGGAGCGAATCTCAGCTCACTGGGATTGCAGAGGTTGGTCATCCTCAGGCTTAGAGAATGCAGCCTGGGAATCGAAGGGCTTCCCGTCACTGCCGAAGTTGTGCTCCGGTATCTCAGTTGTGGGCACTTTGCCCTTTCCATTGCCTCTTTTTGGAGGTTGCTTGTTTGCCTTTTTTAGAGGGAGTAGTTGCTCCCTCATTTATAACAATTCCCCGTGCCCTCTTGCGGGACGGCATACCATTGTTGTCCAGGTTGGTTCTAGCCATATCTGCAAAAATACACCAAAATGAGTTAGAACAATTCAAGAAAAATGCAGAGATTATGTTGTAGAAAGACTCGCCGAACCGATCGGCGAGTCGCGGAATCACTTTGGCGAGCCATATTAGGCTCGCCGAAAGGATTGACTCAAAATTTTCCCAGAAAAATAATAGGTCAGCGATGTTCCGGGCCCTTCGGCAAATCGCAGACTTCATTCAGCGATCACAGACTAGCCTGTCGAAAGTTACAGTATGTTTTAGGAGTTAGGGGTGCAGAAAGGGCGATCAAAGGAGACTTTCGGCTAGTCACCGAGTGAACTCGGCGAGCTCAGGATTCTCGCTGAAAGTTATAGAACCAAACTCAACAATTCGTGAAATTAAAGGCGATCTAGGGGGATTTCGGCGAACCGCCGAGTGGTTCGGCAAGCTCGACCCAGCTCGCCAAACTGCTCAACATGCCTATTTTCAACCCCAACTCCCAAAATCAAACCCGCAACCCCAGAAAATAAAATCAAACCACATACTAACTCAGTTATTCTTAGACCCATATCACCCATGCCACCGGGTACTCAGACTTTCCCGGTTTGTCCAAAATTGGCCATTTGACGACTTTCGCCCTTCAGAATGATGTCAAACGCTCCATCATTGTCATTTAGCACAATTTGAGGTTACTCAAACTTCACCCGACTAGACTCAACAACAATTTCACACAACCCACAAGATTACGATCAATTTTAAAGCACGAAAATCAGGGAAACGACAATTTAGGTAATTTTGGCACAATATCAAAATTAAAATCGTCAAACTAGCACACATTTATGATTTCAGAGAGGCCCATCACACATCAACACAATCTATAAAAATGCATTTGAGTTTAACCACTAATTAAGAGTTCGACGTTCGGAAAAACCAACCTTTAATGCCGAAATATGAATTGAAATGCTAGGCGACAAAGAATTCCAACTCCAAACACAAGAATGACGAGCAAAAAGCAGTAAAATGCAAAAATATAGGAAATTTAAAGTGCGGGTGTGATTGTATGAAGTTAAAAATGAGGGAATGTGAAAGAGTTTGAAATTTTAAACCTTTGGCATTTTAAAAACCGTCCAGTTCGCCCCCTTTCGGCGATGTTATTTTTCCTCGCCGACCCACTAGGCGACACACCGAGTGGTTACTTATCCCGCTTAGTTTTATAGGACCTCTAGTTAATATGGGGGTCTAAACGGCGAACAAAGTCGGGCACGCCGACTTGTTCGGCGATTCGCCCATTTGTCCATGAGCCCGCCGAGTTTTATAAACTCCAACTTGATATTTACCTGAGCCCAATGGAGGTCCAAGTCGGGCTCGATGACCTCTTCGTTGAGTCACTGACTAGACATTTTTCTCACCAACCTGCACTTTTCCAACACATTCCACACTTCAACCTGCACAATCAACACCCATTATTCCAAAAACAAAATGTAAAGCAATAAAAACTTGGGTTGCCTCCCAAGAAGCGCTTTAGTTAACGTCGTGGAACAACGCAAGTCCTCACTCAAACTTCATTCTTGGGGTTTGCCATAGTATCACTAGGCAACCCTCTTGTTGTCTCGGGGTTTAAATGAGAAGAAATTTGACCCATTTGGGTCTCCAACTGCTTGATAGAGACGGAATAAGAGGTCACCGTCTGGTTAAGGGTCGATACATCTTCCTCAAAATTTTATCGGACCCTTCAACCTTGTTGAGAATACGAGAGAGCATATCCTCAGCCCGACCACCCTCAGAATCTTTGGGCTTTTGACGTTCGTGGGGAGGAACATACCTATCTTTCTCCCCTTCTTTTTCCTTCCAGGTGGGATTACGATCGCGCCACTCTCTATTGATAACAGCAAGGTTAAAGGAGATCACAAATAGAGAATTGAATATTAGAATGCGGAAGCACAAGAAAAGAAACAACAAAACTAACTAAAGATATGGGAGATTCGAAGGAAATATCCACGAATTTCCAAGAATTAGATGTTCTAAGGCCTTGAAAAGATCCAAGTAACAACGTATAGATTTATGGTAGAAATCTAACGCCTTTACTTGAGAAAACGAATCAAAACGATAGATTCGGATCTTGACCGCTTTATGAGTAACTAAAGACAATAATTAGTATGTAGAAACTAATTACCTTCTAAAGAATACCAAAAAGAAACCAAAGATATCACAAGAAGAAGTTACTTTATACCTTAAACTATGAAACTAGTAAAGGTTTAAAGATAAATTCTCAAAGAACAAGTCACAAAGGTTCAAAGAACTCTCTCAAATATTATTAATATCAATCTAAATTGTCTTTAATGAATGAAAAGGACTCCTATATATAGGAGAAGGGGAAAAAAACGTCCAAGGAACCCTAGAAAGACAACTACAAGGAATCCTACTCTAGAAAGGAAATAAAGTAACCTAACTAGGAACAAATTTAGTACTTCTAGGAAAGCATTAAATGGTACTTAGGAGACCATAAATAGACTAAGGAAAATATTAATAACCTATATATAAATAAATAACTAAGGTAAATCCCAACTAGGAAAAGAATCTTGACAATCTTGGAAAGTTTGACTAGTCTTCTCTCAAAACTTGGGCAGAAAGCAACTCTTGTTGTGGCTGATTCTTGGACTCTTCTTGACCTTATTTGCACGAAATTGGACCTTAAAATTCCTCATCTTGGGCTTGAATTTGGGCCACCAAATAATTGTAGCATTTGGATAATTCCTCTCCCTTGGGCTTGAGCTCTTCTTCCCCAATAAGACACATTTGGATCAGCGATTGAAGCCCATTGAGCTTATCATTGAACTCCTTGGTTTGAGATCTTGTTATGGGCCTCCTTGGAGTTTCTAAAGCTTCATCCTTGTCCTTCAATGGAGTAGAGCTTCCTTGGATGCTATCATCTATCCCGGTCTCTCCAACCCTTATCTCTGTTCCAACCTTGGTTACCACCCGGCCTTGGGTAGTTTGCACGATAACCTTCTCATTGGTTGGCTAGGAAGTTCACTTCTTCATTGTACAATGCTTCAAACTTGGCCTTATCAGGGTTTACAAAACCCACACCCACAACATTGACACTCTTAGCACCAACTCCCATGACATTTTTGGCCAAAATGTCAAGTTGGGTCATCATCTTTGCCATGTTTTGGTCCCTCTCTTGATCTTTATCAAGCTGCTCCTTTGTCAATTTAAAAGTGAGAGGGGAGACCTGATCTTCACGGGTGTACCATGCCCAGTTAATTTTGGTCATAACATCCAAGAGTTGGGCTGCTATAATGTAAGGTTGTTACATTAAACCTCATGGAGAAAGTTGATCAGCCACTTCCTTGTTCACCAAATCAAGGCTTCGATAAAAGTATTGCAGCAAAACGTTATCGGGCAATCCATGAGTTGGGCATTGCAGCACCAACTTCTTAAATCTAAGCCAAGTCTCATGAATCGGCTCACCCTCCAAATGCTTGAAACTTTGGATGTTGTCCCTAAGTGTCATCATCTTCGAAGGAGGGAAAAATCGCACTCGGAATGCAGTGACAAGCTCTTCCCACGAAGTGATAGAATCTCTTGGCAACTCAGCCAACCACTTACATGCTTCTCCCATTAGAGAAAATGGGAACAGGCTCAACCGGACCGACTCTTGGGATATGTTCTTAAAGGAGAACGGGCCGTAAACATCAACAAGGTTCCTTATATGCTCATGGGGATCCTCATGAGCCAACCCACCAAACAACCCTTTCAATTGCAAGAGCTGCAACATTGTGCTTGCAATGTGGAACACATCGTTCCGTTCAGCCAGAGGCAAGCGAATGGCACCAACTCCACCCACTAGATTTGGGTCATTGACATTCGGTTCATTGACATCATTGAGGTTTCTGATGTCATCTTGGTGGCCCACTTGGCTACCATTGCATCCGTTGACACTCATTTCCTCTGTTTTAACAAATAACAACATGAAAACTAAAACTAAAACTAAAAGTAAGTAAATTCAACTATGACTAAAAAGAATAAAATTCAACTTCAACAAAAGAATCTCAAACAACACCACTCCCCAGCAGCGGTACCATTTTGATTTAACATTTCAAGCACACCTCATCCAATTCTAGGTGTTCAACGATCGTAAATCAGTATAAAGCCCAACTAAATGAGTTGGGCTCGAATCCCACAAGGAGCGGTACGTGTTTAAGATTCAACTTGGAATTATGAACATGGTCAAATCAGTCATAGGAACAAACATTGTCGAATAAAGACATCATTCAAATCAAGGGGTGACACGAATGTCAAATGGGGGGTTTTGGTTTTGATTATCAACTACAAACAACGACAAACAATACGAAATAACAATAATGAGACGGGTTCTTGGGATGTGATCGATTATAGGCTAATATAGGCAAATGGGTAATTTCTTCAAAAAATACCCGATAAAGGAAAGTCAACAGCAGAGGAGAATTTATAGCTACCAAATATACTAAACTTCATGTGATATCCTTCAACATTTTGTTAAACATGAAACATATTATCTTCTTTAGTTCCTTGAATAAAAAAAATGATTTTGTCAATTAAAATATCACTCATTTTGATTCAACATTTTTTAGCTCAACATATAGCAGAGTAGTGGTAGTTAATTGGGGGGGAAATAGAAATGATAGACAATGGCTCATGCAAAGTACTATCACAAATATCAATTTCAATCACATAAGAGAAATGAAAGAAGCTTTAGTGGCAATAGAAATCAAAGAAAGAGAACTATGTACTCAAAAACCAAATAAAGAAAACACAAAAATGAGGAAGGAAGCATGGAGAAAATGAAATATTTCTTGTCAAAAGTTTGAAGGAACAGATCAAATGAAGTGCATAACCAAATAATAGCCACGGTTTAAGCAAGTTCCATGGAAAAGTGTATAATGAGTAATTGCAGCAAACATAAGAAAGAGAGAAAAGGTGAATGACAAATTAAAATGGACCAAGAATTTAGTTCAAGAGTTAGAAGACAGTAATGTGTAAAGCAAGACAGTAATTGGTCTAGAGGCATTACCTCCCCTGCATTTGGAGGAGTCCCGTATACGTTTTGCAAGGAGAGACAAGGGTGTCAAGTTACACTTTACCCCGATGCAGACATTTCAGACGATGATATCACAAATTATCTCAAGTCACAAGGACTTTTCGAACCTCAGAGATGTTGGGAAGACATTTTTGATGCAATCAACAATGCAAAGCATATGATTTATATAGCTGGATGGTCAGTGTATACGAAAATTACCTTGATAAAAAATCCAAAAAGGTCAAAGGTAAGCAGAGAACTTACTCTCGGGGAGCTCCTGAAAAAGAAAGCAAGTGAAAGAGTTAATGTTCTATTGCTAGTTTGGGATGATATAACTTCAGATGAGGTACTAATAAGAGATGGTCTAATGTCAACTCATGATCAAGAAATCGCGGATTATTTTAAGAACACAGATGTCCACGGTTGTTTATGTCTGTGTAATGCTGATAGTGGAAAGACAGTGATTCAGGGGTTTCAAGTTGGTATAATGTTTACTCATCATCAAATGACGATCGTTATAGACATTGAAATTCCAAGAGGGATGTCACATAAAAGGTTGATAGGTATGTTTTCTTGGTGGTATTGATCTTTGGGATGGTCGATATGATACTTGAGATCACTCATTATTCAGGACATTGGACACAATACATAAGCAAGATTTCTATCAGCCTAGCTTTCCAGGCTCTTCAATCGCGAAAGATGGTCCAAGAGAGCCTTGGCATGACATTCATTGTAGGCTAGAAGGGCCCGTTGCATGGGATGTCTTGTATAATTTTGAGCAAATGTGGAGGAAACATATTGGAAATAGATTTATCTACTCAATGAATGAGCTTGATAAGTTTATTATTCGTCCAACGGAAGTTACAACATCAAGGGATAGAGAAACTTGGAATGTTCAAATATTTCGGTCTATTGATGGTGGTGTTGTTACTGACTTCCCTGTAAACCCCGAAGAAGCTTATGAGGTAGGCCTTGTTACTGGAAAAAAACAACGTCATTGATCATAGTATCCACGATGCATACATTAGTGCCATTCGTCAGGCTAAGAATTTCATTTACATTGAAAACCAATACTTTATTGGAAGTTGCTATGGTTGGAAGCCTGCAAATGATATCAAGCTCGAGGACATCAGAGCTTTACATCTTATCCCAAAGGAGATCTCACTCAAGATTGTGGGCAAGATTCAAGCAGGGGAGAGATTTACGGTCTACATTGTTCTTCATATGTGGCCAGAAGGTATACCGAAAAGTGATTCTGTTCAGGCAATTCTAGATTGGCAAAAAAGGACAATGGAAATGATGTACACAGATATATTCAATGCCCTTGAGGACAAGGGAAATACTACTGTTGATCCTAGAGAGTACTTGACATTCTTCTGTCTTAGAAATCGTGAAGTCGAAAAGCCTAGAGAATACAAACCTCCTCAGAAACCAGTTCCTGATACTAATTATGCAAGAGGTCAAAAATTAAGGCTCATTATGATTTACGTTCATTCAAAAATGATGATCGGTGAGTAAACAATTTCAATTTTTTTTGTCTTACTTTCCTTTTTAATTCGTTTCACAAAGAATGTCTCTTCCTTTACTGATAACTCTTCAATTCTAACTTTCCACGACATGTTTAAGTTTGTACATTCTACACATCTTTAGCTTAAGACCACAAGATACAAAAGTCTTCTTTACTTTCTTAAACTCCGTGTCAAATCAGAAACCAAATAAACAAATAGAAACGAAGGGAGTACCAATTTTAGCTCTATTGATCATTTTAATCAAACTAATGTTTGCTTCTTTTGTTCTTTCTTAAACATAATGACGAATACATTATAATTGGATCTGTTAACATCAATCAAAGGTCAATGGATGGTGCAAGAGATTCTGAGATTGCTATGGGTAGCTACCAACCATATCATCTTACATCTAATCAACCACCTAGAGGAAT
The DNA here is from genome assembly GCF_000226075.1 of Solanum tuberosum. Classification (NCBI taxonomy): domain Eukaryota; kingdom Viridiplantae; phylum Streptophyta; class Magnoliopsida; order Solanales; family Solanaceae; genus Solanum; species Solanum tuberosum. The sequence continues at coordinate 1,647,044 of NW_006238940.1, read as the reverse complement.
GTGAAAGAGGTTGCTATTGATGATTATGAAAATACAAATCTATATAGTCTTTCAATGTCAGTTGTTGTGTCAATGCTATCTTATTTTGAAGTTCAAGTTATAACAAACCAAGAAGAAAATATAGTGGAAACACAGATAATGTGATAACAGAGAAACACCAATTAATGAGGAAAATTGAGCCTCAGTTTTAAGCTCATGAATTGGAAATGTTGGGTGATCTTGAAGGTTTCAAGGCTAAAATTCAAGACAAGGAAGACATCCCACCTGACCAACAGAGGTTATTTTTGCTGGGAAGCAACTTAAGAGAGAAAAGGTGAATGGCAAATCAAAATGGACCAAGAATTTAGTTCAAGAGTTAGAAGGCAGTAATGTAAAGCAAGACAGTAATTGGTCTAGAGGCATTACCTCCCCTGCATTTGGAGTTGTCCCGTATACGTTTTGCAAGGAGAGGCAGGGGTGTCTAGTTACACTTTACCCCATGTAGACATTTCAAACGATGATATCACAAATTATCTCAAGTCACAAAGACTTTTCGAACCTCAGAGATGTTGGGAAGACATTTTTGATGCAATCAACAATGCAAAGCATATGATTTATATAGCCGGATGGTCGGTGTATACGAAAATTACCTTGATAAGAAATCTAAAAAGGCCAAAGGTAGGCGAAGAACTTACTCTCGGCGAGCTCCTGAAAAAGAAAGCAAGTGAAGGAGTTAATGTTCTATTGCTAGTTTGGTATGATATAACTTCAGATGAGGTACTAAAAAGAGATGGACTAATGTCAACTCATGATCAAGAAACAATGGATTATTCTAATAACACAGTTGTACATAGACCATAGTTGGTCTTAGTTAAGCAAACAAATGACCTCATTGAACTTCACAAAGCATGTATGATAGCTATTGAATTAATTCTCAAGAACCCCATTGACAATATCAAGGTGTTGTCTTAAGCAAAAAACTGTAAACCTGATTGTATATGATTTTCATCAGTCAACATTGAATTACAACATGTCACTATTACACTCGAGAAGAATCTATATATCCTAAGTCCTTATTTGTGCCTTATGTAAATATGGTTCAATATAAGTAAATATTGTACCTTGTAGATCAAAATCTCAAAGAACATTTGTGAAAAAAGAAATACAGTAAGAAATTTTTTAGTTGACTCGGGCATATCATCAAACACTTTTGCTGAATCAATGTGCACATCGTCATAGTGATTAGAATAATTTATATCGATGTCACATAATCAAAGAACAAAGCTCGAATTGAAATGCTTACAGGTGAATAAATAAATAAAATCATAAGTCATGAATTCAATGGCATAAATGCTAAGCCAAAACTTCACTTCAAAATCTCATTCACCACCCGTAAACATCCACTACAAGAACAAAGATAAGAGTAAACAAAGTTGAGGAATCGGAAAGAAGTGTCAGTCCTACAATAGAAGCAAAAAGGGAAGAATGATAAGCAAAAATGACCATTTTGCTTCCGGCTTAGAGGAGGCGATCTCAAAGAATGTAAAATAAGATGTAAAAATATTACACGTGTTTACCTTACGTAGAAAGAACAATAAACGTGTAATTAGCATATATAGGACAAAGACAACTGTCCAATCAAATGAGCCCAAATATAAGGTACTACTCACATTACTCTCGGTACAATAAGTATTGCTATAATTTTGATGGACAAAAAATATCGATAAATTTACGATTGAAAATATATTAATTAATAAATATTTGTTTTAACCAATATTATAAAAAATAATTGATTTATATTTTTTAATTTAGTATATTTAATTAAATTAATCATAAAAACTAAAAGTACTACATTTCTTTGAACATCATGAAATCTAACATCGTGAAATGTATTGTTTGACAAAAAGATTAATATTATAAATATAATGTCATAAAATTAAAACATTTGACAAATAGATAATCTATCATCTCTACCTAAAAAAATAGATTGTCATGTAAAATGTCCGGTCAATACTTCTTAAACAAATGGAATTGAAAATATAACATAAGTTAAAAATTCGAAACAAAAAGAATAACATAATACTCTTATGTCAAATTTCATCATGACATGCATAAATATGATTTTGTTTTAAAAGAAAACGTAAGTCCATAACCTTACTCAACAATGTATTCTATTTTAACCTAAAAATTATAATACAAAAAATTATACTAATGAAAATATAAATAAAAAGTGAATTTTATAAATGACATTTATAAGACTAATATTTTCAAGTTATAGCAGTAGAATAAAACTTTAAAGTTGTAACAATAAAAAAATTTAGGTTGTAACAGTTTATAAAAAAAAAGTTTTTTCAATTAGTTGTAGAAAATTAGTTTTGAAAAAAAAAAAGATAAAAAAGGAAAACAAATCGATTTTGAAAAAAATAAGAAGATAAAAAACGAATAAAGATGTATTAATTATTTTTGAATTCATTGGTGATAATTGTTAATTAGCATAAATTTAGGAGATTCAAACTAATTAGTAATATTTATTTTCCTGATTTCACTCTAATCTGTTAACATTAATTAAAAAATCAAATTTTATTTATTTTGTTCAAAGTTTCTCTCTCTTCGTTTTTTTTTCCAGAATTTTAGTTATAATATTTTACTAAAATAAAAAATGATTTAAAATAACAGTAAAAATCAATTAGTGTGAAAAATAAGTAAGATAAAAACGGATATTTTAGTAGCAAATAATTTGAAAATATTAATGATAATTAATAAGAGACATAAAAATAGAAGAGTCATAACAAGGAATATATTTTCCTTGTTTAGCTCAAAGCAGTTATTGGCATTTGGAACAAATTTCTTTTCTTTTCTTCAAACGTTTCTCTCTCTTCTCAATATTTTCGCTGGTTAGTCGTCACTCTCGTCTAATTTCTATTCGTTTTTATTCCATAATCTTCATTTTCTTGTAATGGACGGTTTCTTATCAACATTAATAAATCATGGTGGTAGATAGAATCCTTCAGGTTAGTGTTCTTTCAAATATTTTATTTGTATTGGTAACACAATGTAACAAAAATTATGAACATTCAAACTGGAATTTTTTTTAAGACTTCGTTTGTGTACAATAATTTTAATTAAGGTGTTTTTGTTTTGTTTTATATACTATTAGATTTTGATATGAACAATCATTTTTTTGCGTGTGTTTCTGATTTAAAATTACATAAAATTTGTTTGGACTTGATATACTAGTTATACCATGTTGGTACGATTCTGGTACTATTTATTCTGGTGGCGTGATTCTGGTATGAATAAGTAATGACTTATGACATGAAATAGGTATGATTTTGGCATCCAATAGATATGAAAAATGTGCATAAAAATTGTATGAAATTTGTATACTGATTTCTGATTTTTTGTTGTGTATAATAATTTTAATTATGACATTTTTAAAAGTAAAATGTTGCATTTTGAACATTTAATTTGTTCATTATTTGTTTGAATCAGATATCATTTTTTTGGTATGTTTCTGGTCAAAAAATTACATAATATTTTTTTTTTGGAATTTGTATACTACTTATAATAGACATGTATGGCAATTTATAATATTTTTTGGTACGATTCTGGTATGATTGATTTTTTTTTGGCATTATATTGGAATGAATTTGAGAATAATAATGTAATGAATTTGATATATTGTGTATTTAATAAATGACAATTAATAGGTAGAAATGAAATTATTTTGGTATTATAGTGGCATGATCCTAGTATGAATAATTGATGAATTTTGGCATGAAATAGGTATGAAATGTGTGAATAAACTCGAACGCTGGAAGGGGTTTGCTGATGTGAAATTCAAGAAGTCTAAAGTTACATGCAATACATGTCGTTGAGAGGGCCACAACAGGAAGACATGTTTAAATTACCCTGCACAAAAAAAGTCATAATTTATAATTGTGACAGACTCATGTTTTGATTTATTCTGTCTTTTACTAACAGATTATAATTTCAGAATATTTATTATGAGTATTGTAAAATATGTTTTTATGTATTCATTGTATTTTAAATATATAGTGAACAATTTATTAAGTAATGCTGGTATGCAATTGGTATCCATTTGATATGCAATTGAAGTCACACAAATACTAGTTTATTGTAATTTCCAATTAGTATTCTTTTGGTATCCACTTGATGTCCGACTTGAAAAAATATAAAACAAGATGTAATTGAGGTGGATACAATATAAAATGGTCACAATTTTACATTGTCAGCTTCATTCTTCCCAGATTTATACAAGGTGGATACCAACTTCATACATTTTTATTTTTAATGTTTGTCTTAAATTCTCAAGTTAAAATACCAAATGTATACGATACCAATTTAATGTCATTCTTATTTTTCAATTTGGAGATCAAGTTGATACAATGTAAGCCAATATATCAACATTACTTAATCAAATGTTCATTGTTTTTCAAATATATAGTGAACAATTGATTAAGTAATGCTGGTATGCAATTGGTATCCATTTGGTATGCAATTGAAGTCACATAGATACTAGTTAGTGTAATTTCCAATTGGTATTCTTTTGGTATCCACCTGATGTCCGACTTGAAAAAACTATAAAACAAGATGTAATTGAGGTGAATACAATATAAAATGGTCATTGTTTTACATTGTCAACTTCATTCTTCCCAGATTTATACAAATTAGATACCAATTTAATGTCATTCTTATTTTTCAATTTGGAGATCAATTAGATAGAATGTAAGCCAACATAAAATATTTCATGTAATTTTAATTGGTGTCCATTTGATTTCGAACTGATATCGCATTGCAAAAATAGAAACATTAAGATGTATTTAAGATTTCAAACCAAGTTATCCAAACTAAAACTAGTTAATGATGTATCCAATTGGTATGCATTTTGTATACCACCGGTAACCCACTGAAAATTATAAGAAACAAACGTAAACTAGGTAATGTGTTATTCATTTGATATCTATTTGGAAAGCTTAAGTGTAACAATGTATACAATTGTGGTGTACTATGTTTATGAGGTGTTTTTCAAGACTAAAGTCTAATAAAATTTTGGCTAATGCTGATATCCAAATTGTATAAATTTGATATCCAACTTGAAAACTTTTGACAAATTAAAAATAAAATTGTATCAAGTTGGTATTCAACTGGAACAAACTACTAAAAGAAATAAATTTGAAATGTAAAACAGTGCATATTGTATTGTTGCAAAAAACTGTAGCAAAAATAAATATATATCATTCAAAAATTAAAAAAAACATGTAAAAAAACATGACAATGAATATACATATAGATGCATAGATCATGCCAATTTCATGCCAACATTAAACAAATTTCATACCAGAATCATATGCATAAAGAAACAATTTTTTTTTTAAAAATCCTACTAAATTGAATAATTGCTAAATAATCTAACAACTTTTTTGCCTTTTTTTGAAATTGAAATTTTCGAGTCATCTTTCATTGTTGCTCTTCTTTTAGAGGGTTTTGATGACTGACACCATTCAACATTTGTTGATTTTTTATTTTATTTTTTAAAAAAATCTTGCTTACAAAATTTGAGTATGAATTCGAAGGGGGTTCTACCATTTTCCCTTTTCTCTTTTGTTTCTTTTGATTTGGAGGACTTACAATTTTCTTTGCTTCTCTTTTCTTCTTCTTTTCTAGAATTTGTTTCTTCTTTTGTGGGGTAACAATCTTTCTCGCCGAACTTGCATTCTTGTTGGTCGGCGGCGATTGAGTCAATATTTTAAAAGTTGAAGCCTCAATTTCAATAGTAGAACTCATTTCGACTAATTTAGGGTTCTTTCTAGGAGTATGCTCAAGTTTCTTCTACATTGTTTTCACATATTTGGCCTTTCTTTTGATTGTAGAATGAAGATGTCAGATTATGGTGATAGAGAGATGATTTACGATTTCTAAGGAAGATGAATGAAGAGGTGAGGGAGAAATGTTTAATTTTTGAACGTGGGGTGGTGGGGTGCTGTTATGGTGTGTGAGAAGAATAGAAGAAACATGGTGGTTGGGAGGTGGGGTTTGAAGTCTGACATTAAAACAAATACAAGAATCAAGGTAAATCCCTAAAAATGGGTAACATATAATTATGATTGATTCTTTAATTATATCACCTAATAATTAAAATATTAATTATTTAATAAAGTGGAATTAAAATAAAAAATTGATCTGTTATAACCCGCAATTAAAATGTTATAAGCAATAATATTTTAAAAGTAAATTTAAAACCCATAATATTACCCCTTAAATATATGTGGGGTGATTTTTTCAAATAAAAATATAGATAATACGAAAAATTGCATGGAATCACATGAAGTAAAAGTTGAGGAAATGAAATATAAATAATAATTTTTTTAGAAAACATTAGAATAATAAAAATAAAAAAAGAATTTAAAATAATAAAATAATAAATAAATAAATAAATAAAAACAAAACTAAAAGAAAGATATTAAAAAATAGTCTGCTTGTAATTACATTTTTGTAACTACAACAATTCATTCACAACCTCCCATGTGAATTGAAGAGTGTAATTATCACGTGCCAATTATACTCAATTACCCGCGTACTAAATAATTACGTGACCAACCAAAATATAATTACACCAAATTGAATTAGCATGCCCTAACTCAATTTTTTTTAAAAGCATTGACAACTTTGTTCCAAAGAAATCGTTGTTTCTTGTGACCCCTTAACATTAGTCTCCCATCTAACTAGTAAAATCTATTGTACCTCCCCGGCAAGAGAGGGGAACCCATCTCCCACACGTCTGAAACACGCACCACCATTACAGCTCTTTGCTTCACTTGTAAGTTTGCGTTACATATGCTTATGATACCATTAATTTGTCTACTTATCCGCAGATCTGTAATTTGATTTTGTGTTTATTCGATTTGGGTTGTTGGAGTTTGACAGTTTGTGTTTTTGTAATAGGCAAGTATGAGTATCAATATGTATACGGGGTTCACCAGGCTTTGCAAGGGTCTTGCGGTTGTGCTTGTAGGCGGTCACATTGTTGTTCAGATTCTTCCTTCTGCTCTTTCTTATCTTGCTCTCATACCTGCCAAGTACTCTTTCTATCTCCTCTTTAATTACTATTTGATTTTGCTTGTCGAATCACCGGATTTTTAGAATTGGAATTACCTACTTTATGATGATAATGTAGTTTCTCTATCTGTAAATGCTTCAATTGAATCTCAACTTTATGGATCATGTGCTGATCTCTTTAATACATGTATCCTTTTCTGAAATGGTCCTCATTAGAAGAAAAAAAAGTTTCTTTTGAAATGCTAGATAAAGACTTGCTTGGCGAGCTATGAAATTACTGAATATCTCTTTAAGAAATGGAAAATTTTGGACTGAGTATAGGGTACTCCTTGTGGTTCTTGACGTGAATGTTCCAATTTCAAGGCAGCTTTCTTGTGCATGAGTTCCTGAGTATAGGCTGAATTCATGGACTACAGACGGAGATCTAGGATTTAAATTTTATGGGTTCAATCTTTAAGGTTCTTAGTATTGAACTCTTTGTATTTGTAAAACTATTGGTTCAAACTTACTATTATTGCCATTTTAGTGCACATAAATTTATATTTCGCGATAAAAGATTGGGTACAAATGAAGCATTTTGCCTGTCACTGATGTATGTCCCCTCAAACTTGCCTCATTTTTCCATTTAGACACTTGAGTGGTGGAACTCTAGTATCTGTTAAAGAAGATTCGACTATGTGTTAGATTTCAAGCTGAAAGCCTTAAAAGAGAATCTTAAAGTTTGGAGCAAGACACTTCAAGGCAATTTAGGGCTACAAAAGCAGAGTATCCTTAACCAAATGGCAGCCCTAGAAGAGATTCTAGATCAAAGATGTTTATATGATGATGAGAACTACCTGAAGGCTACGCTAGAGGTAGAATTTGAGTATATTGCTAAAAAAGTGGAAGTTACGTAGAGACAAAGATCCAGGGTATTATGGCTCAAAGAAGGGGATAGACATACAAAGTTCTTCCATAGATCTGCTAACAATCACAGAAGTTATAACAACATTGACTGTCTGTAGGTTAATGGGGAAAACTTAGTAGATCCAGATGACATCAAGAGAGAAATGGTCAACTTATAGCAGGAACTATACTCTGAACTGAGGAATGCAGACCTCAATTTAATTTTAGAGAAGAATTTCTTAGTAGTAAAGAAGAAAACCAAATGCTACAGTGCCAATTTGGGGAACAAGAAGTGAAAGATAGTGTGATGGCATGTGCTGGTGACAAATCTCCTGGACCAGCTGGCTACACAATGGTCTTTGTCATTCAGTGTTGGAGGTAGTGAAGAAAGAGGTATGGGCTGCTATACAAAATTGTTCAGTACTTTTTCGAGAAGAGCTTCAATGCTACCTTTATAGCATTGATTCCTAAGAAGGTGGGAGCAAAAGAGCTTAAGGATTTCAGCCCTATCAGATTGACAAGGTGCATCTATAAAGTCATCTCAAAACTATTGACTGAGAGGCTTAAGAGAGTGATATCTAAGCTGGTTAATCTTCAATAGATGGCTTTTATCGAGGGTAAACAGACTATGGATGCTATTCTTGTAGCAAATGAATGTGTGGACACAAGGGTCATAGATGGGATTAATGAGGTTCTACGCAACCTAGACATTGAGAAGGCATACATGATCACCTCAACTGGGCCTACTTATGGAAGACTCTGGAAAAAAGGGGATTTGGCGGGAGATGGATAGAATGGATCAAAATCTGCACCAGCACAGTTAAATTATCAGTTAATGATTCTACAACTGGTTTCTTCTTCTCTGGAAGAGGATTAAGACAAGGCGACTTTTTGTCTCCTTTCTTATTCATTATAGCCATGGAGGGTTTGAGTGACATGCTTAAAACAACTCAGTTTACCAACTGGATCAGAGTTTGAAATGAGCAGTCTGGCCAACATATGGGGGTAGATTTTTATTTTTGATGACAAGGGAAACCGCAGCCGCTACCCTCGCACCCAGGGTAAAACCCCCGCTTCTATGCAATAGCTTGCAAACTGGGGGGGTAGAATTGGGGAGTTATCAACAGTCTATTTGAGACTTTGAGTATGCCATTAGGGGCAGAAAACAAATTTAAATCTGCATGGAACTCAGTGTCGGAAAAGTGTGAAAAGAAACTAGTTAGTTTGGAAGGACAATACTTATCTCTATGGGGAAGACTGACCTTGGTCAACAGTGTTCTAGATGCCTTGCCAACATATATGATGTCTCTTTTTCCTATGCCACTTAATGTAGCCAATAAGCTTGATGAAGTTGGAAGAAACTTTTTGTGGCAGGGGATATAGTCCGACAAAGAAGATCCACCTGGTTAAGTGGGACATTGTTACAAAATGCAAGAAGGAAGGTGGAATAAGTGTAAAAAAATTGAGGATTCAAAAACAAAGTCTTATGCTTAAATGGCTTTGGAGGTTCTCAACTCCAGAACAATCATTGTGGTAGGAGACTATCATATCAAGTATGGTATGGAAGATAGTTACCTTTATCAAAAAAAAAGTATGGTATGGAAGATAAGTGGATCACCAATGAAGTGAATGCACATATGGAGTCAGTTTATGGAGATCAATGAGAAACAACTGGCCTATATTGTATAATAGATCAAGCATCCAGGTAGGAGATGGGGAAAAACATCCTTCTGGGATGATGTATCGCTAGGCCAATCTTCTTTGATGCAACAGTTTCCAGATTTATACTATTTGAACCAATGGAAGGATGCAACAGTGGCGCGAAAGCTGGCCCGGCCACCACAGTCATCGAAAAAAGAAGAAGAATGCAACAGTGAAGGAGGTAAGGGATAATACAGGATGGAATATCAGCTTCTGAAGGCTATTAAACGATTGGGAGGTTGACAGGCTACTGGAGTTTCTCAAAACACTTGAATCATTTTAGGATTCAATGCCAATGAGGACTGCAGATTCTGGTTAGCAGGTAGCAGAGGCAGATTCACATGTTAATTCAGCTTACAAGACACTTAACAAGTCTAGCTCTTGGCCTAGGAAGCACATCTGGAGAACTAAGATACCATACAAGGTGAATTGTTTTGTTTGGTTCGTAGTCAAGCAAGCTTGCTTGACAAAGGACAAGTTACTGAGAAGGGGAATGCAACTTAGATCTATCTTTCTTTTTTGTTGTGAGACTGCGGAAACAAACAACCACCTATTTCCGCATTGCAGAGTAACTACTCAACTTTGGGACATTTTTCTTACTATGATTGGTTTGAAATGGTCTATGCCTCAGTCTACTTTACACATCTTTACAGTTGGAACAAAAGGGGAAGTAGCATGGACCAAAAAAGAAGATGGAGGCTGATCCCAGGTTGTATTTAGTGGACATCTGGAGGGAAAAGAATCTATGATGCTATGAAGGAAAGAGCAACTCAATCCAGAAGATAAAATTAAATTGTATTTTACTTTTTCACTTTTGGTATAAACAAGAGTACATAGAAAATACTGAGACTTCAATGCAGTTGTTAGAGTCTCTTTAGATCTTCTTGCTCTCTTTACATGTAATTATGGCTTAACAACACTTTTTGGTTAATACAATATGTTACCTTATCAAAAAAAAAAAGATTGTGCAAACATTTGTTCTTAATCCTAGAAATGTGACTTTTGTGGATTTTGAAACACACTCTATTCCTTTCCAACTAGAGTCCAAAAGATGCATATAGAAATAGTGAACCAAATCTTTTTTGAAATTGGTGACTTTAAAATAGTGAACCAAATCTGTTTCATATCATTTTGAAATTCTTGTCCTTGCCAGCACTCTAACAAACCCCTATGTTGTTAGGCATTGTCCAAGGAATACCACAATGTTTAGGAATATGTCTCAACACTGCCTGAAGCACTTGCAATGGAGAAATAGGTGTTTTATTGATTCTTGAACCTCACAAATAACATCTATTAGCAAGAAATAGGGGGCATATCTTGGTTTATCAAAGGCAAAAAGCGCAAAAAAGGGTAAGAGATTTGTTGGTTCTTGAAGCACAATGTACAAATGAAGTGTGGAAGGTAGCAGGTACCCCATGGAACTAATCGAGGTGTGTGCAAGTTGGCTTGGACACCATAGTTATAAAGAAATGCAGGCATTAATGAAGATAGAGACGTGCCCCTATCCAAGGAACCCTGTAGGGCCGGTTGAAGGCAGCGGCTGCAATAGTGATACGGTGGTGGCTATAGTAGGTATCATGGTGGTGGTGGAGGATGCACGGGTGGAGGAAGTGGGTGTTTAAGTGTTGTGATACTGGACATTTTGCTAGGACTGATATTCAGGGAGGCGGAGGTGGTGGCTCTATGACAGTGAAGATGGGAGCTACTCCAGTGATGGTGGCATAGGTGGTTGTTTCCATAGTGTGGAAGAAAGTCATTTTGCGCGAGAATGTCCCAATAGTAATCGTTGAAGTTTTGGTAGAAACAAAGAGGGTAAATGTGTATTTTCACATTTGCACTTTGTTTTCTATGCACTCTCCTTTTTTCTCGGTCGTTTTCATTTTGAATTGTTTAAGGGATGAACCATTTGATGTTCTCAACTTATCATTGCATATGGTCACTTTTTCCTTTCCAAGTATGATTAGGATATGGTTCTCTGCTTTGTTATTTCCTTTTAGGAGTAGTAGTGGTTATAGGTTAGTATTTCAGCTTGAAGCTTTTCAAAATGTGCACTTTTGACATGTGTACGTACATGTTCGGAAGATTTACCAATCATCAAAAATGAAATGGCAGTGAAGGTTCAACATGTGCACCTCATAGTACTGTAGTCTTGAAGTACATTTGATCTTATTGGAGCAAGTTTGGTGAAAATTCAGGATTTCTTCTAGGAAATGGTAGGATTAAGGTTTTGGGATGCTTGGTTGGGACACTCACCTTTAAATATCAGTTTCCGGGCTGGGATCTTTTCTTCAGAAGGAACATCAATGATTGGGAGTTAGAAATGATGTGTATTTTGTGACAAATGCTTGGCAATACTATTTCAGTCATCAAAAGCCTAACTCAATGGAAGGGTCATTCTGGTGGATGTTTTTCAGTAAAATCATGCTTCTTGTTGTTGATTTCTCACAACACAAGCTTCTGCTATAGAAGAAAATTTGTTACAGCAAGGTGCCCTTAAGGTGCCTTCTTATTGTTGGTTTGTGCCTAAGGAGGCTTGCGACTGACCTTCAGAAAAGAGGATTCCCACTTTATTGCAGATGTTCTCTTTGCGACATGCAATAGGAGATGTTTATCACATTTTTCTTCACTGCAAGGTTAAAGTCAAATTGTGGAGCATGATTTTTTTCTTCATCTTGGATGTAAGCTAGACCACCAAATTCCATATTGGATTTTCTCAACTGCTGTAATAGTAAAACGTCTCAGTAAGAAGGCTTCTAGATCTGGAACACTATTCCTCATGTTATTTGGGAAACAATTTGGGCAGAAAGAAATAGTAGAATTTTCAATGGCAAAATAGAAATATTCTTAACCATAAACATAAATCTATTTTTCTTTGTGAACCTTTGGTGAACTCTGGTCTTTGTACATCAGACGTTATTGGGGACATGCAAAATCTGTAATTATGTTATATGCACTTAGTATTGTTGTATGATTAATAAAGATCATTGTTACTTTTCAAAAGAATGTTAGCACAAGAAAGTTGGGGGATAAAAATAACTCAGATATACTTTTTATTGTAAGTAACATAGTCACGAGAATTGTCATCAACAATTGTCATGAAGGAAGAATAAAGCTGACCCGTCTTGTAGTGTGGATATCCAAATGAACTTCAAATATACACACATCCTACTTGAGAAAGAAGCACAAGCTTATTTCTGAAACTGACACGTACTGCAAGAACCTTTTGACTATTAATGGCTTTTCCTTGGGATATGGATCTGAAAAATTTTCCCCTGAAATCTTGAAACACTTTCCCTTTTTTGTTTTTAACTTTTCTTTTTTCCTTTTTAATCGGCCTCCTTTTTAAATATTTTATCAAACTTGTAAATTGCCTTCATTAAATAAGGTGGGGAAGGAGGGCGGACTCTTTATTACAAGTAAAAGTAGCTATTATCATATCGTGGGATAGCAAATATAACATTTCATTTTGAGGATTCATATAGCCAAAGCAACTTGTTGGGGATTGCGGCATTGTTATTAATTGTTATTGTTGTAGTATATAGATTTTTCCTTTTTGCCTCTTAAACTTCTTAATTCATGGGATTTACATAAGTTTTATGCCAATTGCATGTTACTAATCACAAAAGAAAGAAAATGAAAAAGATGATTCCTTATGTTTGGGGACAGTTTAAGTGTCTTTTGAATATACTCCTTATAAGTTTTGGTTTATAAGTTTGTCAAAAGTAATCACTTTTAGGGTCCGTCAAATATTTAGCAAACTTTGATGGCTCAATTTAATGGATATGATTTTTTATTTTTTTTTACCCCAATGGCTTTGGTCTGTGATGGTAAGAACAAAATGCATGATGTGTACATGAGGTGCACGTCATGTGTTCAAATCATGTCAGATAAAAACCTGGTACTTGAGTAGGGAAGGGTAGAGAGGCAGATCCATTATCCACCAAGTTTCGAACCTTGCACTACTGGCTCTCGTGGATTTTCGATTTTTTGAAAAATATCTAATCAGAAACACTAGGAAAATTCCATCATATCTCATAAATCACAGCACCAAAAATTGCACTAGATATCGGAAATGGACGAAATACGAGAAACACTACCTCAAAAATTGTATCACACACCAAAAATAGACCAAAAACAGCAGAATCTGCACCTCCAAATGTATGTTCCCGCTAAATATTTTTTTTCACTGTTCCAGTTTAATCCAACTAGAGTTTGTTAAAAATTTACGAAGAAAAAAATGCTTACTTTTGGCAAACTTAAAGGACAAACTGCTCATTTTAGACCTAGCCCCTAACACGAGACCATTTTTGTCATGTTGTCCTTTTACTTTTCTTATGTTAAATTTTTTTAAAAAAATAAATAAATAGAAAAATAAAATAATATCTATAACTATATATATATATATATATATAGAGAGAGAGAGAGAGAGAGAACAATCAGACACAGCGGTTGGGTTGTATGCATGTCAAGTCAGAGCTTGAAGTACTGCTTTATCTAGTATTTTTTTTTTTTGAGAATGGTAACTTGCTTTATCTAGTATTTTTTGAGAGGAGATTATTTTAAAAGGACAGTATTTTGGACGGGAGATCTGGTGGTGCAGAGTAACTTTTACATATAGTCCGAAACAATTATCCCCTTTCTCATATATGCTTAGACAGAATATTGTGTGAACCTTGTTCTAATAGCGAGACTATACTCAGCAGTCCAGCCTTGATCACCTAATTATTGGGAAGGGATATTTGACGAGTTCACTGAAGGATGGTCATTTGTGTTCTGTAATCCTGTATTAGTAGAACTGTAGATTGCTCAAAACTTGTGAATCACCCTATACTACTTGGACATGATGTATACTGTTAGAATCTGTGAAAAACAGTTGTATCTCTTCTCTTCAACCGTTTGTAAAGTGTGATCTTTTGTGTTTATTGCAGGACTATTCCATTTGCATGGAATCTTATAACAGCTGGTTACACTGAACAAACAGTGTATGGGGTATACTTCTTTGGCATTAAGCATTAACTAATTTTCTTGGTTCTAGCTTACATTTCACAGCTGCCTTAAAGAGAAGAAGCCTGAGGCTCACACTTTCAATACTTTATATATATATATTGAAGTGTCCAAGTGTGTGACTATCTCATCTAAAAGTTTAAGCTATTATAGGGAGTATACTTTTATTTTCTAATTATATATTCAACATTATTCTTTGTATCATTCTCCTTGACATCACCTACTATGTCCAGGCAATCATCAGCACTATCGGACTTCTTTTCCTGGGGAAGCTGCTTGAGCCCATCTGGGGTTCTAGGGAATTCTTAAAGTTCATCTTTATTGTCAACTTTTTGACATCTGTCTTTGTTTTCATCACAGCCATATCATTGTACTACGTAACAAGACTGGAAATTTATCTGTAAGTTGCATGGACTTTATACTATTCGTGAATTACTTTGCTTGCCTGGTTACTTCCTCCTCTCGTTATTATTTTATTACTTTAGGATTAAGGAGTTAGTGACTCAGGGGTAGTTTTCCAAGGAATCAGACTTGCTTATTTTGTTTTTCGTTTTCTTATACTTATGGATTCCCGGCTTTGTCTCTGCACAAGCACAATGTGGACGCTTTACTGTATTCTATCTTTAATGGAAGTATTGCATAACTCCTGATTTTACGGCTCTGCTGATCCTTATTTGTTAGCTATATGCCCATTTCCGGCTTCCAAGGAGTTCTTTCTGGTTTCTTAGTTGGCGTCAAGCAAATCATGCCTGACCAGGAGTTGTCTATTTTGAAACTGAAAGCAAAGGTACAAGCACTGGAATTACAAATTAATTTTGAAAGGCATCCCCAGACACTAATCTCTCAAATTAAATTGTGCTCTAACATCACTTGTGATTGCTGTTTTGAACTCTTTGCAGTGGTTGCCTTCCCTTGCATTGTTGTTCTCAATTGCTATAAGCTTTTTTACAGCAGATTCGGTCTCATACCTTCCAACAATAGTATTTGGGACATATTTAGGCTGGATTTACCTAAGATACTGGCAGAAGAAACCAGAGACAAAACTAAAGGGTGACCCAAGTGATGAATTTTCCTTCTCTTCTTTCTTCCCTGAATTTTTGAGGTATTTTCCAATATTCCCTCTTGCTATGAACTACTTGTCTTAATTAATCTGTGTTCCCACAATGACATCTTGTTGGGTGTAATGCAGACCAGTAATTGATCCAATTGCAACAATATTTGAACGGATGCTTTGTGGTAGAAGATCTGAGACTTCCAATGAGGAAAGGGGCTATACTCTAGGTGGTTCCACATTGCCTGGTTCTGATCCCATTGAAGCATCCAGGAGGAGGTATATAAATTTTTGTACTAAATCTTGCAGTGGTTACTAAATTTCCCAAAGCTGAAGTTTATCATGGTTAATATGTGCTCATATTCTAGAATATTCAGCTCTTTTTCATTGGCTATATGTGTTTGAACATGTATACCCC
>NW_006238940.1:1612373-1630461 GCF_000226075.1 Solanum tuberosum | reverse complement strand
CTACTGTCCCCCCCCCCCCCCACCCCCAGTATCAGAGAAGATAGACAATGTAGAAAAATTCCCTTGAAGATAAGTTATCAGTTCAGTACACAATGCATTCATGCCCTGGTCATTTATGAGAATGATCTGGGTAATACGTTAATGAAGAATTCAATGATGTCTTGTCATATATTGTGGTAGTGACGTGTTTCCTATAGGCGATAAAGCTTTGGTTAACAAAATCTTCATTTTTATTTTCTATTTCTATGTTTTTTGTTGTATGGGTCTTTCGGAAACAACCTCTCTACCTCCTCGAGGTAGGGGTAATGTCTGCGTACACTCTACCCTCCCCAGACTCCTCTTAGTGTGATTTCACTGGGTATGTTGTTGCATGCAAGAGTTTCTAATGTTCTTTTTGATGATTGTCCATAACCAAATATTAACATCTACTTAATTTCTAACTTGTTCACTATCCTGTATGCAGTTAACCCTAGATGAGAAAACTATACTCTTGTCATTTATTTATGATTGTTGGGCTTGGATATAACCATGCTGCGGATCCATTATTGGGTGCCCAAGCTTTAGCCTAGATATTATTTCTTTTCTTTGTATTTGGGCTTAGCCCACCCAAGTGGGTTAGTGTAGTGGGTCGGATCCTTTTGACTTGGTTGGTGTTAACACACATAACATGTATGACATGGTCAAATGAGAGTTTATTCTTTCAGTGCTCCAATCTGAAGTCACCAACCAATGAATGAGTTGTTTTGGATGCGTGGACAAGTGTATATCACATTCCATTTAAGTAGAGCTCGTATAAAAGGAATTTGTGAGAAATTAGGATTGTTTATTCCAGTCCGGATAGTTTCATATTTGTTATGATTCTTTTCGTCTTGCATGGTGATATTGTATATTTTGAGTTATAAATTGCAGGGAAAGAGGTGCGAGAGCACTTGAAGAAAGATTGGCAGCTGAGCTTTTGGGTGCTGGAAAGAAGGGTGAAGAATCAGAAAGAGATGTGAATGATAATGTGTAGAAGTTGGTCTATAATATGTAACGCGTTTTCTTGTCCGATAGAAACTAGAAGATTGTGCACATTTTTGGCAGTGTACTCTTTTGGATTCTCTTGTTTAATGTACATTTTTCTCTTTTCCAATTTCCACTACCTTTAATATATGTTGCCATTTTTTGTTCAAATCTCCAGATCTGAACTAAGAACACAACGACAGAAAATGAAATTCTCTGCTGTATGGAAGAATGTATCTTTACCATAAGCGATATAAAGGAAAAACCTTACTAAAATTAACCCCTTTTACATTACATTACATTAAACTATTATAGATTCACAAGGCTTGAACTCTTCCGATCCATTTTTCTATTATAGATGAACCAGGCTCATACGCAGAGTTGAGTTCGAAGACCCATTTGGCTCCAAAAATACTTGGAAAAAATTTGGAAAAACTTGAGATTTAGTTTTTAGTCATATATTTGCCAAGTATTTCAAGTTTTCAAATGCTAGAAAAAAATTAGTATTTGGGCCAAGTTCTAATATTTGGAAATTTAAAAATTACCCAAAACTTTTATATTTTATAAAAAATACTCATTATTTATTACTTCCAACTTCCAACTTCCAACTAATATTTTTTACTATCTCCTCCGGAAAAGGTTGAGTTCTAATTTAAGTGATAAAATTGAGAAAAAAGAACAATTTG
Organism: Solanum tuberosum; assembly: GCF_000226075.1. Taxonomy (NCBI): domain Eukaryota; kingdom Viridiplantae; phylum Streptophyta; class Magnoliopsida; order Solanales; family Solanaceae; genus Solanum; species Solanum tuberosum. Next base: position 1,628,773 of record NW_006238940.1, on the reverse strand, counting down.
TGTTTAATGAGTTATAATTATAACTGCATCAGTGACAACGTATCCAAGATTTTGAGATGATGGGTGCATTATTACGAAAAGGTGGATCTAAGATATACATTTGATTGGTTTAACATTTAGGTTCTTATCACTAAAAATAATTAAAATTTTAAAATTATAGGTCCAAATTTATTTTTACCTATCCAAACCACTTAGAGAGGTATACATTACCCAATTTTAAGAAGGAAAATAAAACAAGATAAATAAAATATTCAAATTTCTAACCCCACTTAGAGAGGTGCACCCAATCATAATCACACGATATAATACTTCAAGTGTGGGTTCACATATCTATATTTAAATATTTAAAAAAATATATAACACTACTATATATAATTTTAGGAGGGGAGCATGGGTTCACGTGAACCCGGTGACCCCCTCTTGGATACGCCTCTGAGTGACAAGTTTGAATATGAGATTAATATATTGTCTTGCCTATATTATTATTTTGTTATTGTTGATTGTTATCAATTATATTATAAGGTTATTTTTTAACGGAACATATTCATTATAAAATGATAATATAAATTTATGAGTATTTTAAATAATTTTTAAAACTTATGGGTATAAATCATATTTTTTGAAATAGTCTAATATTTTTGAGAAATTTTGGGGCCAAACACATAGTGAAACTTCACCCAAATATGATTTGCCAAGAATATTTGAGAACTTGGGGCTAAACGCTAGCTTATTATCTTGCATCATTATTATTTGATTAACAAGATTTCACAAGCCTTCCGTCGAAGTTGAGTCACTGCAAGAGTAGCTCATCTCACGTTTTAGGAACTAAACTAATGAGGAATAACATGTCGACGGACCTAAGGATTCTCCTACGGTTCCCTCTCGAGCAAAAGTTGGGGGTGTTTGATGCTCTTCTTCTTTTGATATTATTGAATTATTTCAATTCGAATGCCTTTTATCAAATAAAAGGATATGGATTATCTAAACCATGCTCATTAAGCCTTACGAAATGAAAGAAACATTATCAGTCTAGCATATACATACTTATTATATTAGTGTTACAGTGTCAACTGATGTTCTGAAGTGATTCTACTATAACTTTATACTTTCTTCTTTTAATTTGTTTGTTTGACTCTGCACAAAATTTAAGAGAATAGAAGATTTTTAAATTTTGTCATCTTAAACTAATAAAGATGTTTGTAGTATATCAAAATGTCTTGAAATTTTATGGTCTTAAATACTTATATAAGATGTTGTGGTTAAAAAGTTACTCCCTCTAGTACATATTTAGTGAATTGTTGAGATTTTTTTCATAATCTAAAATAAGTGATTGCTCATAGTTCAAGAGAATTGTTGAGATTCTTTTTTTCATGTTTACCCTTCATTTAATGAGGTTCTTAACTATTCTATATTTTCTAGGAGATTAGTTTGAAAATAATCCAAGGGTAATAGAGAGAAATTAGTCAATAATTTATTTTATTAAATATTTTTTGAGGGGTATGCCATATTCCAATTGTTCATTTAATATAGACTAAAGGGAGTAATAAATATAGAAAATGACATTCTTAATGCCCATTATGCAATTTGGATTTTAAGTTGTACTTTTTGTTCATAAACATAAAAATCTTCATAAGTTGTGAAAACCATCAAAATCGTCTTTATACAATCTTATCAAATAAGCTTTCCATAACAAAAGTACAATACATTGCCACAAAGCTATTCTTAAAAAAAAACATTTCTATTGATCAAACATTAATTCAAAAGTAAAATTGAACATGAGTTGTAGTGTACTACTCTTGTTGAAGTAATAATAAATTTGATTAATGAGAGTAATGTTTATATCCGATATAAATAATTTAAAGGTTGGTAAGAGTAAGAATATCACCAATAAATTTTGTTTATATATGAAATAAATGGTTGGTAGATATAAAATGGTGAATTGTTTTTTTTTTACAAAATATAAACTTGTGGATCAATTTTTAGTATTTGAAAAATGTAAAATCATGAGATGAAGTTCTCAAATCAAAATTTTTGGACTTCATCTCATGATTTGAAATTATGAGATAAACTTTCCTATCCAAAACCTGATTTCATCTCATAGTTTTAAATCACAAAATAAAATTGCATGTTCAAACGCCTACTTAAATAGACAAAAAGAAAAGTAAAATAAAAAATAAAGATTGAAATGTATGAAAAGTTAATTTTACTTACTAATATCATTACATTCATGGAAAAGGTTATGGTTCAAAGACAAATTTCTAAACTTTACTTAACTTCTAAGCTATATAATTCATAGGCAAGTCCTACCATAGTCTAATGACATGAGATAGTTGACACTAGCTCCTTCTGAACTTTTAATGAATTCTGTCTTCGACTTCAAGAATTCTACCAATCCTGGCAACCAAATAGCATCACGTACATGCTTCAAGGTTAGACTATGCATCAAATTTTGCCCCATACATGAAATCTCAACCTGATAAAAAAAAAAAATTATATTATTGCTTCACAAAAGTATATCAAGTGTTTAATTTCTTTGTAATTAACGATGCTATTTTACATGGGAATTGACTATTTTAAGTGCGTTTGGATGTGTGCGTACGTATGTGAAAGCATATGATTAATTTTTATCTAATTATATTTAATAAAATTTAATTTTAGCATAAGAACATTGAGTTGTTAAAAGTGTCATATAATTAAGGAACATGATCTTTTATGCTATAACGATCAATATAACTGTCGTTATTGAGGTTTTTTAGCGACAAACATGAACATTAACGAAAGAAATATTTGGTTGCTAAAGGAAGGTTTAATGACCGGATTCTCAATTTGATCAATAACTTTTGGGGGTCGTTTAGTAGAGTGTATAGGAATAAATGCAAATTATAGTGTATTAATAATGTTTGTATTAGTTATGCTTGCATCAGTTAATGCTGAGATTTTTCTTATGTAGCTTTTGGTGTGGTTATTAAAAACAACATGCATTGCATAATTATTTTAAAAAAATATTTAGTTGCTTACAAAAGTACTCTCCACAAATATGGTGGGTGGATGTGAAAAAAGTTTTGAGGAACAATTGCGTCTTTAACCAATGCTAATGAATGTATTAGTACCCATTGCATTACTAATGCATAAAAAATATTGGTATTGATAATGCATACATCAATACACAATAGAGTGTATTCGTAATACAAGCATTTGTTTTACACAAGGTAAAAAAGTGTACCTAACAAAAAATTAATGCGTGCATTATTTTCTTCAATATACTCTGTCAAGCGACATCTTAATGTTAGGGCTTATAGTGATCGATAATGATAAAGTTTCTTTGATCGTGTCTAACTTAGAGGGAGCAAATTTGTACTTATAATCAGAGGTACCTACATGATGAGGTGGGGTTATGTGCACCCATTAAGCTCCAAAGAAGATTCTATGTATATATGCCTTAAAATGTGAACATATATTTTTTAGGCATCCTAATTCTGAAAAGCAAGTTGGGTGCAAGGGTCAAGATCATTGCTTAGATATATCCATCAGAGATATTACTTGTTGGATATTTAATATGACAGACACAATCGTTTGCTCACAACTTGAACTTTAGTATTGAAAGGTAAATACCCGTCTCAATTTTACAATTCTTATACATAATTTTTCGTACATTCACACTCCAACAACTATCTCTTATTTCTCACTCACATGTTGTGACTTACCCTCTTTAATTCTTTCTTACTTACAATTCAAATGGTCACTTTTTGCGGGTGATGATGAAAAAATCTAGCTAAGGATATTTACTATAGTATATTCTAGAATGTTTATTTCTAAACTTTTTTATGTATTTTTTTTAATCTAGAAATACTTCATTTCTCTACAACTCTTGAATATTCTAAATACTTCTTTAAAGTGTCATATATACTAATTTAGTTATCTTTATTATGTTTAATCTTGTTCAGATGATAAACAACAACAAGAGTCAAATGCCTTTCCTTTTTTTTGAAGGATAAAAGTTGCTGTAATTAATAATCAGATGTAATTGTACTCTTCCTTCCTGATTTATAAGATCGTCCCAGACGATTTGGGAACTCTTATAACAAAAATATTATCAAGGCTGTATATACTGATTATTTTGGGATAATATTTTTTTGGTTAAAATTATATTCCCTTTATTTCAGTTTATATGACTTGTTTTGTTTTTTTAATTAGTTTAAAAAATAATGACACATTTTTATATTAAGTAATAATTTAACTTTAAAATGTTAATTTTATCCTTAATGAAATGATTTATAGTCACACAAATATCTATTTTAAACTATAAATTTCAAAAGTCATTATTTATATCTTAAACTCTGTGTTAAGTGTTAAGTAAAAGGTTGGAGTAATTATTTTGAGACAAAGTAAGTGTTCTTTTCCGATGTAGTTGATCCTGTTACCAACTATTACTGAAATTTGATCAGATGCTCAATTGTGGATCCCCCTTATATAGATTTTAGGCTAATGTTAAGAAAATAATTAATCGATGAGCTAAAAATGAGGTTTTCTTATGAAGCATAGGTTAAATACCATTCTGATCAAATTCTGGCCAAAATGATTTTTCCATTTATTACTACATTTCACTTTGAACTCTGTTTAAGTAATTAGTTTTCGAACATCAAATTATCAACCAAATTTTTGAACAAACACTAATAAATTATTGATTTCCAAACAGATTAATCAGACTCAAAAGATAATCCAATATTTATATACTTTTCTTTATCTCTATTAATAAAAATATAATCGACCCTTCAAAGGGTGCACTACAAATATATGTAGGGCCTTAAGGATGCATGATATTTAGTGTAAAAGAAGTTACTACTCTACTAAGTGCTGGTTAAGGTTCTTAATTGTTGTAATATATGCCAACAATGAATAATTATTGGAAATGTAATTATTTGTTGGTATCTTTTACCCAAAATGAAAGTATCATAAATCTATGATACGAAGGAAAGTCAGAAATGACCCAGCAGACAATGATTATTACTGATCTACTACTAATCATTATTCATGTTTATCCATGCAACTCTCAATATAATAATTGCTCCCTCCATCCCTTTTCATATGAATTAAGTTTGATTTCACACGGAGTGTAGCTAAGATCGAAAGAAAGATCTTTGAAATTTATGTTTAAAATAATAAATATTTATATAGCTGTAAATTATTTTATTAAGGATAAAATAAATATTTTAAAGTTAAATTATTATTTCTTCTGTCTCAATTTATATAATTTAGTTGGACTTGACACGGAGTTTAAGAAAGAAAAAAATATTTTAAAATTTGTTTCTAAAATAGATTATAAATATTTGTGAGACTATAAATCATATAAATTGTTACTAAATGTAGAAATTAGTCATTCTTTTTTGAGGTGTCAACGGTTGTAGTAAAACCTATCAGGATTGTCATTAAGGAAGGTCAATAGTTGTAGTAAAAAAATAAAATTATGACTAGTAGGACTAGAACATACAACCTCAAAGAATTTTCAGAACACCTTAACTATTAGACTAAACTTGTAACTTCTGTCAACAAGTGTTAATACTTGTATATATATTTATTAAATCAAAATTTAATCTCTATATACAATGTAATACGATGAAGGGATGTTGCTTAACCCCCCTTGAGTAAGGGTGGGTCCGCCCCTGCTCTTTGAGACTGACTAAAAAGAATCATATAAATTGAAGTAAAAGTATATTAAATATAAAAATGTGTCATTTATTTTTAAACTAATTAAAAAGGAACGTAAGTCATATAGATCGCAATGACAGAGAAGACACTAACCTCAGCTTGGTTGGAGAGACCAAGCTTTGTAACCAGGTAGGTTTTAAGCATGAAGATTGTCACCTTCTCGTCTCTTTTCACATCACACCATATATAAGAAAAAAGAAAAGTAAGTGACCCTTAATTTCTTTCAACAACACCATCATTAATAACCTGAAAATACCATGTGATGCAGACGTTTGACAACATCTTTATCTTTTCTATACATGGATATGGATCCATCACCAATATAATCACACAAATTATTTTTTAGTCAAACTAGCTTTTACATATGTATTACTCCTATAAATTGATCTAGGGCCTAGTTGCATCACAAGGATTATATTGTAACGAAATGATTGTTTACATACTCAATTATGGTGTGAATAAATATATATCAATGATGCACCAAGTTACATTACTATAGTCTATGGGTTCTAAATTATAATATTTTGAAACTTTCCTAGTATTAATATAAATTCACCTAATTTATCCACATATTAAGTCATACTAAGTGAGGATTATATGATCCTCACATAAAAAAAAAAAATTGATCCTTCCATAGTTTTTAGGGGTTGAACAATTAAAAAAAAGTTAAGTTCATAGGGATAGTAAAATTTCTGCATAGTTTTTAGGGGTTGAACAATTAAAAAAAAGTTAAGTTCAGAGGGATAGTAAAATTTCTGCACAATTTAGGTGTGTAACTGACAATTTTATTATAGGTCAAGAATTTTTATACCTTATCCACATTGATTCAAGATTTTTGAAGTTTGTTTTTGTTACTGTAGTAATTTTTAGTAAAATAAATTGTCTATTTAGATAAATTTGAAATTTAGTTAGATTGTTTTAGTTATTGAGATATTTTAGGATTTTCTGAATTTTAAATTATTTTATGTTGGCTATTTAAAGCCTCTAAATAGTTAATCAAATTATTGAAAATTATTGCAAACCATTTCAATCTATTGAGATTCAATCAATACTTTTTTCTGCCCTACTTTTTTAAAAAAAACCCAGCAAAGATTAATAGCAAAACCCACAATCTTTCGTGTTTGTTTTCCAAAGAATAATAATGAAAATTAAACTATCACATAAAGTTATTTAGTACTCTAATAGGAGTAGTTGATTATTGAAACGGTTTTATATTTACCTGTGTGTATATGTAAAAACAATACTATAAATTAGAATTTTTTACATAAAAATAAATTGTAAGATATCAGTAAAATTTTTTTTATCATTTGGCTCTAAAAAAAGCTCAGAAACCATAACAATTAAAAAGGAAACTTAAAGTACAAGATACTATGTATTTGCAGTATGTGTTAGGAAAAACGTTTTAAATGTGCGCTGGTTAATTACTTATGTGACATTAAGTATACTAAATGTGTGACAATATATTTACCATGGCTTATGACACAATTTTATTTTAATGGATCCAATTATAAAACCATATATATATGTGTGTGTGTTATGCACGTATCAGAACCATGTATGGAGAACTTACTTGACTCTTATAAACGCTTTTGGAAGCTGAGGTAGAACATCTCCTTTCCTGTCAATAACAAACAATGAAAATGTTAAAAGAAGTATTAATGGTCGAAGAAAAATGTAAATTTGTGCAAAGAATTAAAGTGGTTAATTACCGGTTAACTGAAGAACGTAAAGAGAACCAAATTCCTGGTGGGGAATAATGTGGAATTGAGGTATTAGTGCATAAAACAAGTGAAGACGAAGACGAAGACCCCAGCTGGTTATTTCTAACCACCATTTTCATATCACCCGATCCTAACCCTAACCCTAACCTTAGCTCTAGTTCCTCCTGACCTTGTTGCTTTTTTAATACATCAAAATGACCTGATCTTCTTTCAATAGCCGACTCCATACCTAATTAAAGCCTTTGCTTGCAAGTATATATATTATTGTTATTACAACATATATAAAATGACAAGGAAGAAGAATACACCTACTATTACATTATTGACTTTTATATATGCCTAACTAAGCTTCAATGGAAATATATACTAATAGGATTTATGGGAGGAAAAAGTTATCTCCTTACCACCACCACCAGCAACTATCTATTTAAAAAGGAAACCTACTTTTCTTTCTCAAACAACCCATGACAATAAGTAGTACTCTTGACTCAATTTATATGACACATGCATTTATCTTTTTAATTAATCAATTGTTGAGAAAAACAATTTCTTTTTCATATTTTAAATATCGTTTTACTTCGTTTCATACTCAAAAAACAATAACTATTAACGATATAGTTTGAAACAATGATCAACTTTAGTCTTCTATTCATAAAAGGACAATTAAAAATGGAATGGATAAAAAATATCTCTCCTCTAATTTGACATTTAATTTCAAAATTTGACATGTCTGAGGTATAACAATCACAAAATAGAAAAAAACTTCTTGTTTTTTTTTTAAAAAAAAATTAACTTAGCGCCGAATCAAATTAATAAATAAAAATATTGATGAGAAGGGAGTATATATTTTTCTTCTTATTATTATTTTTAGGAGTCATTTGGTGTGAAGTATAAGGTATGATAATTTTAGGGATAAAATGTAGGACTATTTTATCATGTGTTTGGTTGGAGATATTAGGCAGTTGAAATTATATATGCTACTTAGTGCCCATTTGAATTAACTTATTTTTAGGTGTTTTTTGAATTTTAAGCACTCTTTTAATTTTGTAGGTGTTTGGAAAGGTTATAAAGTGTTTTTAAGCATTCATTTTTAGGCAAAAAAAGTTTTAAAATAAGTCAAGTCAAAATTAATGTATCATCTACTATTGATTTTTAACTTTTGACTTGTAAGTTATTTTTTTATAATCTCATCCAAACAAGCCCTTACACTATAGTGATGTGATAAATTATCTCATTTATATGATGAAATAATTTATCTCAAGATAACTTATATCAAGATAATTAATTTTAAACTAACTTGTTTCCAACCAAATGACCTAAGAGGATCATTAGGATATCTCTGTATTGTATATTCCATTTAGTCCGTATTAAATAAATTATTGCGACTTTTTAAATAGCTTAAAATTAGTGATTTTTTTAAAATTTAAGAAAATTGTTGAATCTTTTTCCTAATACTTATCATTCTTTTTAATAAGGTTCTTAACTATTTTTACATTTTATAAAAGAATAGTTTAGAAATAATAAAAATGTAGTAATAGTGAAATGTCAACTTCTATTTTATGTCCTTAAATATTTTTCTTAAAAGGTATCTCAATTCTCAACACTTAACTTAGAGTCTGTTTGGAAAGCCATCAGGTAATTAGAATTGGTATAATTACTAGACTAGTAATTTACCAGTCTAGTAATTACACTGACTTGTTTGTTTGCTACATTATAATTATAAATGTACTGTTTGGATGCACAATTACAATTATAAGATTATATTAAATTTTAAAAATAAAAGTTAATTATTTAAAATTTGTATTAGACAAATAAGAAACTTTATAAATTATATTAAAATTAAATATTTAAGATATATATTGTCTTTTGAAATATATTAATTAATTAACATATGTTCTTAACTAATATTATGAAAAAATAATTGATTTATATTTTTCAAATTAGTATATTTCAATTGAATTAATCATAAAAACTAAAAGTACAAGATTTCTATGAACATAATGAAATGCATGTTTGAAAAAAAATTTAATATTATAAATAAAATGTCATATAGATTATTAAAACATTTGGCAAAAATATAATCGATCAAATCTAACTAAAAATAAATGACTTGCAATGTGAAGTCTCAAGTCAATACTACTAAAACAAATGAAACTGAAAATATAACATAAGTTCTAAATTCAATACAAATTAGTCTTATGTCAAATTGCAACATAACATACATAAATATGATTTATTTTTTTATTTTTAAAAAGGAAAAAACATAAGCATATAACCTTAATCAACAATAAATTCTACTTGAATTTAAAAATTAGAATACTATCAAAACTATGCCAATAAAAAAAGAAGCATGACATAAAAATAGATAATACAAAAAATTACATGGAATCACATAAAGTAAATGTTGAGAATGAGAATGGTAATGAAAAATAAAAAATAATAAAAATAAAATTTTAGAATAATAAAAATAAAAATAAATTAAAACAAAAAAAATAAAATAAAAATAAAACTAAGAAATTAAAAAGTAATCCACTTATAATTACACGTTATAATTACGAATAATTCACAACCCCTCCTTAAGAATGAAGAGTGTAATTACCCTCTTTCAATTATATCAAATTTTCTTGTGACCAAATAATTATCTGACCAACTAAACTATATAATTATTCAATTACAGAATAGCTTTTCAAATGGAACCTTAATATAGATTAAAGAAAGTATTATATAGTTTTATTATTTTGCTCTTTACCGAGGCATAATGGTCCTCCTGTCTATCCCTTTTTCTGAACTTGGCTTTCTTGTTGTCGTTGCATTTGAACAGTAAGAAAGTGAGTAGGGATTATGATGATGTTGTTTGATTTGGAGTAGTTACTAGGTAGGGTAGACATGGTATGATATTCGAAATGTCATATTATAGTGAAATTTTTTATATCATAATTTTGGTATTATAATATTTAGTATGGTATATGGAGTAATATTAATTTTAATTTCTTTTTTTTGGTACGATATTTGATAATTAAAAATAACATACAGAAATATCGAATATCATATCAAAATATATAGTTACATAGATAACATATGAGTATATATTTTTAAAACACTAACAAATATGCAATATATTAGTATAAATTAAATGTTTAGACGTTAAACTCTGACTACTCTATTTTAATTGAAATGTATTTAAATATGATTGATAAATGTGTTATTTGTACTTTCTTTTGAATATATATATATATTTCTACATATGTAATGTGTTAATATGGTATTATTGTGACATTTTTTTGAATTGTCGAAATCATAATACTTTATTATACAAGTATATATTATTCAAAGTTGAGCAAACTATGATTATTGATTTATCATACCTCAAAATATCAAACTATGCCGAATTAAATTAATATGATAATGATATAATAATTTTAAAAATAAAATACCAAAATTATGATACCAAAATTTCAAGTACCATACCATACCAACCAATGTAGTAATTCCAGCATCCACACGCAAAGACACTGTGAAATAAACCTACTCTATCATCCACAATGATTTGGGTTCTACTTCTACCTCAGTATTCAGTAGTACGAATTATTCAGCCTTTCCATCGATTTACTCAACTTCCAACTAGCACACATGAAAACAATCTTTTTCCTCTTTTGAGAATTACATATTCTACTTTTATAATCATTTTTCTATTTCTATAATCATTTCTTAACTACAACTTAAAACTAATGAAATCAATGCTCAAGTCTTAGCCTTTAAACTCAAAAATCATAATTTCACAAGTGTCCTAATTCCATTCAACATGGTTAAAAATGATTTTTGGGTATAGAATGGACAAAATGCGGACAATTAAGTCATTTCATGTGAGAGGTAGGGGCATTATGGACACTTCCTATTTATTTCATTCATGTCATAATCCTTTACTTATCAACTAAAGTTAATGTTCACTTGTACACTTAGGATTCGTTTGCTACAAAGATTAATAATGCATGGATTAGTAAAAAATAAAAGATGGTAAATAATAGTAAAATTGAATAAGTCAAACACATATATTTGTATGACTTTCTTATTATTTGTTTATATATGTGTGTATCAACAAACAATACATTAAATTAAGATCACAAACGTCATGTTGTGATATATTTGCTTTTCTAATAAGTAAATGTTAAACAACTCACTTTTCGAATATTGTATTGATTTGTTTTGGATTTATTTAGTAACAAACTACTCTCTCTAAATAATTTATAAGCTAATTTATTCAAATAAATTTACTAGTACAAATATAAAACATGAAATCAAGAAAATAAACAAAAATGATTTGAGGGATATTTTTGTCTTTACATAGACTTATCCCATGGTATTAAATCCTATTTATTACTAATATCTCTAAATGGAAGGTATTAATAATACATCATATAATACCATGTAGTGTATAACTAATTTATGGATTAGTTATACATAGACCCAAATTCCTACCAAACATAGTACTAAATAATAACTTACATAATACATGAATTAATTCTCCTAATACTCCCTACCAAACGACCCCTTACTTTCTCCGTGTAATAATTATCATTACTATCAGTCATCTCAATGCATATGCGGTGTAATTAGGGCTGTTCAAAACTGAATCAAAACTGATAATTTGAAGCGAAAAAAGTTATTGGTTCATCGGTGATGGGTTATTAGTTTAACGGTTTTGATTTTTTATTATCGGATTATAATTCCCCACGGTTTGAGATATTTTCTTAACGGGTTAACCAATAATCTGATAGTAAATTAATATATTATATTTATACCATTATATATATATAAGTTCCTTGACTTGAGATTTAGTTTCATGTTTTTATTTCTAGCAGTCTTAAACTTTCGGTTATCCTACCATGTGTTAGTGTTGTTTTTGAGCAAGATGCAATCTATCAATTCATGTGCATTGGTTTATTTGGTTTGTCATCATGTTTCTAAGTGATTTTCAATTATTTATTTTGTGTCAAATCTTAATGATTAAATCGATAAATTAATAACCGATAACGATTAATAATCGATAATCATCGATAAGTCAATATCTTAATGATTCTTAATTACAGTTTAGCATGTCTACAAATCGTTAACCGATAAGTCAAACTGATAAACTTCATAACCGAATCGAATCGACCGATACGCATCTAATTACTTGTTCTTATTAACTACAAAATCTCTCACTCTTTTCCTCTTTCGTATATCATATAGGGATTCCTACCTTATATCGCATGATCCGAATTTTCACCTTCCTACCATTAGATAAACCTCACATCTCTAAAACCTTGTATTCTACTAGACTTTTTGTCCTCCTCCTTCTCTTTCACTGTCCAAATACTCCTTTCCATTTATAGTTTTCTTCTCATTATTTTAGAAAAAGGTCAAATCTAATAAGGTTTATGTTGTATATCGTGGTTTGATACCCAATATATACCATACACGGATTGAATTTTCATATATGACAAAAAATGTGGTATGGGGAAGCTATTTCGAGGAGTTAATATTTTAAAAGGTCACTAAAGTATGTGAATTTATCTAGCAAAGTCATTGAACTTTGTTTTATATTAATAAAATCACTCAACTTATGACATTTATCTACAAAAATCATTCAACTACATTTATCATTAAAATAAATTTAATATAACAAAATAAATTATTTTTTAGGCTATATAAACATGAACCCCCTAAATAAATAATGTTTTTAAAAACCATTTTACACTATTTATCAATGATTCAGTTCCTTGTCCAAACTCAAATGAAAATAATTAAATTTTGGGTGTAAAATACATATTCATAAGAGATCCACAATCATATTATAACCAGCTAGCGCCTAGCAACATAATGTAATGTAATTTTATAAATCAAATCAAGGAATTGAAAAGAAAAACCGCACGTTATTACTTTAATTGTTTTGGTTTATACACTATTACTCATTTATTTATATTAATCATTAATATATTTGTATATGGAGACTGGACTCTGGAGTATCTAACCAAATTAACCAATAGATAATGATTATTTCAGCAAACAAAAAAAGAACCTTTTACGAATAGTGGCACAAAATCTAGAAAATGAAAAATTGAAGCAACGTGGGAAATGCGAGTTTATTCGGAGGTTGAATATAAAATTTTGACTTCTGAAATTCATATTTATGTGATATGTAAAATAATTTATATGTCATGTTAAATTTATTTTGAGGATAAATTTTAAATTAAAAAAAGAAGAGAAAAAGCATAATATGATTTTTGAAATTTTATTTATTTGTGGAGTTTTACATGACCTATAAAGTTTCTTATTTTGTCTTATTAAATTTATTTTAATGAAAAATGTAGTTGAGTGATTTTTTAAGATAAAAACTTTAAGTTGAGTGATTTTATTGATATAAAATAAAGCTTAATGACTATACTTGATAAATTCTCATAGTTCAATGACCTTTTAAGATATTACCTCCTATTTTGAGTTGTATGAGCAAGCTTTTGAAGCTTACAACAACTTTCAAACCTATTGTAGAAGTGAAGGGCAGGTGGCGACAATTGATGCTCATGAAAGGAGATAAGGTGACTCAAGATGCATGCATATTGTACTTGTTTTCATTACTGGAATAATAGTTGGGACATCTTGTATGAATTTCATGATCCAAAAATTCAAGTCATGATGATACCCCACTAGTAGGTAAGCCAATCTTTAGCCTAGAAACCAAAGATAGCGGGTTTAAGGAGCAGAAGAAGACGACAAGATCATAATGAAGAAAGTTTAAGGAATAACTACAAAAATATGCAATAACATAACAATGTCGACTAGAACTCGGATCTACATCATAGAAAAAGAGGTAGAGTGCAATATGATCAATACCAAAATAATGGATACTCAATAGGCAACAAAGACCGATCGAGCTCGCGATTATGCAATAACATAATAATAAGCGCGTAAATAGCATGGTAATTAGGCAATAGAAAAAGCATAGTTAGACATGAATCGCAGTAGGGATACTATAATAACTTACGAAATCAGTAAAACTATCTAAAACGAATGTAAGTTAATAAAAGTAAGACCTTTCATTTTGGATAGACAGGTCCAGAAGCTTAGGACCAAGGAGATCACTTTAGTGAAGGTGGAGTGGAAGCACCGTTCAACTGGTGAGGCTACTTGGGAGATGGAGTCAGATATGCGTGCCAGATATCCTCAGCTTTTCGAAGCTTCATGTACTTTGTTTTGTTTTATGTTCGAGGACGAACATAATTTTTAGTGGTGGATAATGTAATGACCTGGTCGGTCATTTTTTAAAAGTTTTGTGAATTTACCATTTTTCTCCTTCCGATATCGATTTCGAGTCTTTTATGTTTGAGTTTTGGAAGTTGGTTTCAAACTTTGAGGGTCAAAGTTGAGAGTTTTGTAAGTTTTGAGTTTGAAGGTCCAAGTTACTTAAAAATTGGTTTTCAGTGTCTTTTTTCGTTTTGAGTGTCGGAATAGAATTTCATTGATTCCATCAGTCCCGAATGTGACATATGATTAGTTGTGACGTCCCGTATCCAAAAAAAGGCATACATCAGCTTTCTCGGTGCTGGCCGATGTAGCCAAACCACGCCGGCCACCCACGGCCCGTGGAGTGGACCACGGACCGTAGGTGTGGTCCGTGGTTGGAGCCCCAAACTTCCAAATCTCTAAACCTGATCGACGGTCCACCAGGACGGTTCGTGGGTCAGACCACGGCCCGTCGCCTGGGTCCGTCGTTTGGCACTCAGAAATGGTCCAAGCATGGACCACAGAAGGGACCTACGGACTGTAGGACGGTCCACACCCCGTGGTCTAGTAGTCGTAGGTCAGGGCTGAAACGACCCCAAAATTGCCCGAAAATGTGCTTCGGAAACACCTATAATTGTAATTTCCATATATCTCAAAATCCGTGCATGATTTCGGAAATTCGACTTCATATTCTTATTCATGGGGTCAAATTGAGTGGGAAATGGGTCTAAACTGAATTTTAGAGCAACCGTATCAAAATTCGAAAATCGCAAAAAATGCGATTTGGAGGGTCAACTTTAAAGGGGCATATCTCTTAGTACACAAGGAACTGGAAGTGCCACAACCTAGTAAATTAAAGTTCTTTGAGTTAACTTTCCAACGCACTTGGGTTCACCTCATTCCGAGTTAGGATGAGCGAGTTATGACCATTTTCGTAAAACTTGTCTGTGCAGATTTGCAATTTCCAGTGAACTATTTTTTTGAGGCTGGTTGGGGACGTTTTTGATAAAAAGGGGATATGTCTCATACTTAGTCATTTTTTTTAACTTCAAAAACACTCTCTAAGCCCTCTCCAAAATTCCACCAAGATCTTCAACCAAATTCAAACATCTCAACCTCTAATTCCGGATTCAAGACTCAAATCTCAAGCTTCAATTCTCCATTCCAATCTTCATCAAGGATTCTCCAAAGTTGAGGTATGTGGGCTTGATTGTGGAAACTTTCCTTTCCACAAGTCCAACCATTTATCCTCTATTTTACTTCAAGTTTATGGGTCCTTATGATCATTTATGAACTCTTGAATTATGGAATTACTACTACACATCCTATTATGGTCTATTTTTGTATATTATCATGAAATGGAATGATTATATGATGTTTATGGTTTTCATGCCTCAATGATCAAATTATGAAGGTTGTTATATATGTATATATATATGTATGTTGTTGGTGGGCTGATTTATATGGATTTTGGAATTGGTTGGACTTAGTACTCTTGAAAAACATGATTTTATTTACATGAACAGTAGCCCACCATGTGTTTGATAAAATGTCATTTATAGAATTCTTAGGAAATGGAAGGTCCAATGTACGTCTTATGAATCGAATGGTTATATAATTATTGAAATGATGATGAAATGGACACATAAATATGATTTTCTCTATATAAGTGTTGCGAGTCGACCGACCCCAGCTCGCGGGGTTATAGGCCCG
>NW_006238940.1:1610084-1611925 GCF_000226075.1 Solanum tuberosum | reverse complement strand
ATGTTTAGAGGTGGTGTTGGACAAGTTGTGTATTATGCTTGAGCTTGACTCATCTATGGTATTTATGTATCATTCCTTCTTTTTTTCCTTGCTCCCTTAGTCCCGATTTCCCCCTTGATTATGCTTATCGCTTATGGTCATTTTAATTGCTTCTGCGACTAAGGATGTGTAATGATACGCTATGAGGCTTGTTTGGGGTTCCTTCGGGTTCCCCATTCGCTGGTCAAGTCTAGGCCCTAGGCTTGGGTCGTGACAAGGGCCAAAGTCTCTGACCACCAACCACGGTTCACCAGGACGGACCGTAGGTCTATCCACGGTCCGTCGATTGGGTCGGTAGGTCGGTGGCAGTTGGCAGTATAACTTAGGGGTAATTGGGTCTTTTCCTAATTAATTGGTTCCTATACTATGTCGTTTTACAAATATTTAGAATCCCTATATAAGCCTTTTTAACCCTAAATTCACCCTATTTAATTCATTCCTCCTAAATCCCAAAAGAAAACCAAAACCTCATCTCAAATATTCTCTCTTTAGAACTTGAAGAAGAAGAAAATTCAACTAGGGTTTGAAGCTAAGGATCCAAATTCTCCATTGAAGGCTAGTAATTGGAGTCAAGGTATGATAACTTTCATCCATGGGTTCCTTCCACCCATGGAGTCGCCAAATTCCTCTATTTCAAATGGTAAAATTCCTCAATTAACTAGGGTTTTCTTCTAATACCATGAGTTCTTTTGATTATTTATCTTAGTGGTTTAATTAGGTCTAAACATGCATGAATTAATGATTTACAATGCTTTTATGATGCTTCCCCTAAGAACCCATGCAAACCCCCATGTTTTCCAAATTGTGATCTCCTAGGGTTGGGTTGTTGGTTATGAAAGATGAGTTTTATGATCTTAAGCATGAAGTAATAAAATTACTTGAATTTATGATAAAATCCCTACCTAATGTTAGAATTCTAGGTTTGGTGATTGAAAGTAGCTTTGAACCTTGAAAGGGCAAAGTGTGAATTATGCATGATCTTATGAGACCTATGTAAATGCAATTAAGGGTGCTTTGAAAGTAAAGTGCCAATGTTGTTCTTGTTGTTGTGTTGTTGCAAGGTTATGCTCATAAAACACTTACAACCATGATGTGAAATGTTTTCTCACATAGAAAGGATTCTTAGGTTGAAATTATAGGCTATTCTCACCAAATTGAATTAATGAATAAGAGCTATCCTAATGAACTAGCTTGGATTGGCAATATGACATGTCCTTCCATTAATAATGAGAATAAGTAAGAAAATACTATTCCGTGGGAATTATGCTTAACACCGAGTGAATATTGACATTGAGATGGAAGCTCTCCCGTTAGTAGATATCGGGTTTGTAGAAGAGGACTCATGAGATGGAAGCTCTTCTGTTAGTAGAGGCCGAGTTTGCAGTAGCAATCCCTTATCCCATAACTGTAATGACTCGGAAAATGATAGAATGAACTTGAGCCTTGACGTTTGGGTTAGTGGGGGCTTAGGTTGATGTTTATGCTGTTTTAGAACTTAAATGGAGCTAGGTAGCATCCTAGGGTGCAAGCAAGGACCTAGGCTAGAGAGCTAGCCTAGTGGACTGCCCAGTTGACCAGCCTTTGAGTAATCCCACTGGAACAGACGGGCAAGGGGCAGATTTTTAAAGTTACGACTTTTAGGGTCAACTTCAAATGATGATATCTTTTAGCTCAAAACGAATTAGGTGGACCATTACCTATCCAATTAAAGGTATCTGAGTCCTCTTTCCAACGCCACCGAGTTTTTCCTTTTCCGATCTCGGAGTAAAAAGTTATGCCCAAAATAGTGAAGCACTGTCTAA
>NW_006238940.1:1599431-1609019 GCF_000226075.1 Solanum tuberosum | reverse complement strand
TCTCGAATCAGTAGGCTAGTAGCACCCTTCCACTTATGATAATAATGAACCTTGGAATCGGTAGGCTTATTGCACCCTTCCATTAATGATAGTAATGAACCTTGGAATCGGTAGGCCTATGGCACCTTTCCATGAAGGTTAATGATGAGACTTGAATCGGCAGGCCCATGGCACCCTTTCAAGAGGAGTTAATGAGCTTTCCTAAATGAACCTTGAAACGGTAGGCTTAAACCACCTTTTCACATGTTAATAAATGTAATTTGGAGTTGGTAGGCCAATGGCACCTCTCATATGTGATAATGTCAAGGTAACAAACTATTCTATGGGAATGTAGGCTAAGCACCGAGTGGATTTGGTTAGATGGAAACTCCCCCAATAGTTAAGCATGAGTTTCAATGATTGTTTACCTTATCCCATAAACTATGTACCCACATAGGTAGCTAGTGGATCCATTAAGCTATATATACCGGTCTTCCTTAGGCAAGTAGACCACCTCTTTACGGTGTGGGAACTTATGACACCGGATTCCATGACAAGCTCTCATGGTCTATGTCGGTTAAATGCTTACTTCCCATCATGTGAGATTTCATTATGGTTTCTTGATAGGTTCTACAAAGTGTAGGTAGTAGTATGGGATGCTACCTATACATTGCACGAGTAGGCTTGGAGAGGGTCATAGTGAGTTTCTCTAAATCCTAATGTATGTGACACAATTGTGGCCTAAATAAGGTTATTAAAGAATGTTGGCTCTCAAATGCTTAATATGAGATGCATGCTATACTTGGGTTATATTATGAGTTATTTTCCCTTGTCATGTCTTAATTAATGATATACCTCTTATGTATGAATATTGTGCAAAGGTGAAAGAAAGGAATGATAAGTTACCTTAAGTGACCTTAATGTGGTGCCTTAGTATGGATGGTGGTATGGGACGCCATCCATACATTGCACGAGGTATAGCATAAGGGTTTCTTGAGGTGAAGGTCCAAGGTAAAGGTTTTCATGTTGATATTGTTTAAAGGTGATATTATGACTTACTTGATGTTATGCTTGTCTTGTATGTCTTTTATGCTATTGTTCATGATATTTCAAAAAGGTGGCATAATGCATGGTTTCTAACTAAAATGTCACTTTTTAAGCATGTTTTGCATGGTCATCATACTTAGTACATTTTGTGTACTAACCCATATTCTTCATATTTTTACTATAAGTGTAGGTGCCGGCAAGTGACCCCTCCTAGCTAGTTTGAAGTGTTGGATTGCTTTCCTCCAAGACTTGGTATGTCCTCATGGATTCGAGGATAAGACTTTTAAGTTCTTTTGTTCATGTAATAGACACTTTTAGTTTTGTTTTGATTGTAAAGGGCCGTGTCCCTACTTATGTTTTTGTTTGTGTCTAAGATGGCCATGTGAGACTTAGACTTCCGCTGTGTGTTTTTAAAGTTGTTTTAAGAAGTTTAAATGTGTGGATGTAAATAAGTTTTTTTATTATTCCGCACTATTTTCATTATTGAATGCAATGAATGACTATGTGGCTTGTATAAGACCCCTTCGGGGTCGAGTACGCCTTGTTACAACTTGGGGTGCCCCCAAAGGTTGATTAGTTAGTGGATCCACTTAAGCTAGAAGTTCATGGTTCTACCTTAGGCAAGTAAAACAACCCTTTTCGGTGTGGAAGACATCGGGTGATCATGTTTTAGCTCACATGATCTCTCTGTCGGTTAAGGCTAATTTTCCCACAACAAGTTGATTAATGAACTAAGGTTACTTAAAGAAGTATCTCATATGTGTTCAAAGGCTTAAAGATGATTTACCTTGCTTTGACCATGATGTTATGACCTATGTTTTTCAACTACTTCGATTATGATGTTTACACTTGGTAAATTGCATATCATGAAATGAAATGTCCTTCTTAGCATGTTTTAAATGTTTTGTGCATAGTTATCATACTTAGTGCATTTTTATACTAACACATACTCTTGCCTACATTTTTCCCCAAATGTAGGGTCCGAGAGGCAGGGTTTCCATTCTAGTGGCTAGAGCTTGGACTTTGATTTCTTTTCGAGCTTGGTGAGTCCTCATGGTTCGAGGACAAATTTTTCCCTATTGTAGTTTCACTTTCGTATTTCCTTTTCGAATGTGATGTATGGGCTAGGCCCACTTCCATTCGATTGTAATAGATGGCTATGTTGAGACATGAGTTAGACTTTCGCTTTTCTATAAAGTTGTTTTGGACTTAAATGTTGTTTTACTCCTTATTGTTCTACTACTTTATGTTTTGAGGACTAAGTGGCTTGTATGGAGTCCTTCGGGGTTCTATACGCCATGTTATATCTAGGGGGTACCCCTGGATCGTGACATTAGTGTGAGTTGTCAATTTCATATTTGGAGTCTTTTTGAGGATTTGAGGTCCTAACTTGTGAAATTATGGAATTTTAGCATTACTTGGGTCAACATTCGGGGTTTGAATGCTCGGATTGGAATTCCAAGAGTTCCGCTGGATTCGTAGATAATTTTAGGCCTAGGTAAGGTCTTGGTTGATTTTTGAGAGGTCCTGAGCTTGTTTTAGCCTTTTTAGGCGTTAAGTTAGTTTCTTATGGTTTTCACGGGTGTTGGATCAAGCTGACCTCAACTATGTATTTTGACGGTTCCATTGAGTTTGAAATATTGAGTATAATTGATTTGCATATGTAGTTTGTGTGCACAGAGTTCCGAATGAATCCTGATGGTCGATTTGATGTTTTAGTCTTGACTGTGTTTTCTGGTGCTGCATGCCTCGCTTTTGCGGAGGTCCTGTCGCTTAAGCAATTTTTGCTTAAGTGAAGGAGGCTTCTCTTAAGCGAGAACTCAAGATTTTTGTAACACCCCAAATATTTCTAAGTTAAGACTCGGACCATCCTTCATTTATGGATACAATTTTATTGAGTGATTCTAATTTTCTTAGGTATTAAAGTCACTAGAATCTCCTAGCATAAAATTAAGTTGAAAACTTTCTTATCAATTGAGTTTCACTATGATATTTCTTTTCTGGGGTCAACTTCAATCGACCATATATTTTAGCACATAAAATTTAGGCGGCCCATGACCTATCAAATCGAAGGTTTTTCAGTCTTCTTTCTAACGCCACCAAGTTTGCTAAATTTCGAGCTCCGAGTAAAAAGTTGTGGTTGTTTTAGTGAAGCCTCTCCATTAAAGGCATCCCATTCGTCTTAGGAAAGGGTATTTTAGTCTTTTCCTTTTCCCAACTTGTCTTAACACGTTTTTCCTGACCCAATTAAGGGTTTGATAAGATTCTAAAATACCCATTCACGTTCAAAACACTTAGGGGTCGTTTGGTAGAAAAATAAATAATGTAGGGATTAGTAACGCAGAGATTAGTAATGCAGGAATTAGTAGTGCAAAGGATTAGTAGTGCAGGGTGTATTTTTTATCAAGTGTTTGGTTCATTGCTTCTGACCTCATCTTGTGTTTGGATTAAAACTCTACAAAAAGCTTCTTTCCAATTATACGCTTGCATTATTATGAGATTTTCTATTTTATGTAATCGGTCAAGGTAGATAATTGCCGGAAAATATTATATTTTTATGGCCTTCTAACTAGCTAGGAAAAGAACAATTTTGTTATCATGTTTGCTATTTTCTCACTTGAATTATTTGAGGGCAAATAACTGTTATCTTAATAAATTAATCACTTAAAAACGTTAAATTTCAATTTAGAATAGATAGACCATCTACTATAAAACGAAAAGACGGTAAACAATAGTAAAATAGAATAAATCATCTACATTTACATATAAAAATTACAAGTTGTAGTTTTAATATGTATGCAATTTATAAATTGTTCAAAAATACAAACAATTAGAAACCACATATAAACCAACAAATAATATATTCAATTCAGATCACAAACGTCATGTGGTGATATATTTGTCTTTTCAATTAGTAAATGTTAAACAAATCACATTTTAAATATTGTATTGATATGTATTGCATTTATTTATTAACAAACAACTCTCTATAAATAATAAAATTTGTAAGCTAATTTATTAAAATAAATTTACTAGTACAAATATAAAACATAAAATCAAGAAATAAATAAAATGATTTGAGGAATATTTTTGTCTTTACATAGATAATTCCGTGGTATTAAATCCAATGTATTACTAATACCACCACATGGAAGGTATTAGTAATACCTCCTATAATACCATGTTGGGTGTATAACTAATCCATACTTAGGCCCAAATATTCTACCAAACATAGTACTAACTAATACCATACATAATACATGGACTATTTCTCCTAATATCTTCTACCAAACGACCCCTTAGGGTTCTTAGAGCGAAGTTTCAAGAAGAGGAAACGAGGGTTTTCAAGCGTTCATTCAAGAGTTGAGGAAATTCGCCAAGAACAATCATTTTTTCCCGGTATGTGAGGTTTCCCATAGTGATGGACTTGTACGTCCTCACACCAAACATGAAATTCTTTCATTAATTCATCCATGATATCATTTATGTAAAGATTCTTGAGTAGTTCTTGAGTTTTAGACCCATTCTTTAAAAATGGAGGTTTTGAGTTCTTGAGATGAGAGTATCACGAATGAGTGGTTTTCAAGATAGAACTTGAGTGAAATTTCAATGAATTAGTGTTGGGTTTGGGAATCAAAGAGAGTTTGGAAGAAACCAATCCATTCTAGACGAGTTAGGACTCAAAATTGAACAAAAAAATTCATCGGATTTCTGGGTTCGGAGAGCTGCCGCCCTGCGCCTGCAGTGCCCCCTAAAGTACTCCCAGTACTTTGAGGCCTGGCGCGACGCGCCACTGATGTGCCAGAGTCGCCAGACCCTTTTTATCCTCCGTTCTTCGTTCCGTTTGTGTTCTTTCAAATCGTGTCTTAACTCTCTTCTTGATATTAAATCTTAAAGTCTTCATTAATTCTTGATATACATTACATATCCTAATCACATCTCTTAATTTACATTTCAAAAATAAAGTAAAGTTAAGAGGAAAGTTCTAGAGGTCATTTTGAGTCAAATTTGAGAACTCTTTTGCAATTAACTATAATTTTGAACTAAGTCCTCGAGTGTTGAGTATTGAGTTGTCTATATTGTTATTGATATCCTTGAGTTGATTCGTTCATGTCCATATTTTCTGCATGAACCCTATGAAATGAGTAGTATCGTTGAGTTTTGAGTTCTTGAGTCCTTGAGTTCTGAGTACTGAGTTTCCATATTGTTATTGAGGTCCTTGAGTTGATTCGTTCATGTCTATAATTCAGCATGAACCTTATTTTTGTGTTATAAATCTTGAGAATCTTTTAAAGCTAATATTTGAGTTTTAAACTGAGTTTTGAGGAAGTAAAGTGGAGTTTGAGAAAGAGTATAAGGGAACTATGTATTTCTAAAATGTTTCATTTTTACATGAAGAAAGAGAATATTATTTTGATAAAAGAGAAACTTTGATTTCTAAACGAGTTTATGAGTTCAACGACATTTCAGAGCAGTTACCTCTTTTAAGAGGATAGTTTGAGAAATTATCTCAAACCAGAAGAAGAGTATGTTTTAATCATTTGAGCATGAGTTATATATTATTGGGAGTAGTATTGAGCACCGATATGGGGATGAGTTCAGACAACTCAAAATCCTCATAAACCATGTATGCCAACATGAGTAAAGGATCATACTCTTTAGATGATTTCTTATTTCTTTTAAGTATATCTTAGTGGATCCACTTAGTTGAGGTGTTC
Source organism: Solanum tuberosum (assembly GCF_000226075.1). Lineage (NCBI taxonomy): Eukaryota > Viridiplantae > Streptophyta > Magnoliopsida > Solanales > Solanaceae > Solanum > Solanum tuberosum. The sequence goes on along the minus strand of NW_006238940.1, from coordinate 1,603,275 downwards.
TATACCCTAACAAGGTATTAGACAGTTCTAGCATCGTGGGCGAGACGTTGTATCATCACGTAGCTCATAGTGATGGTTGTTGGTTAGAAAATCTCCCAAATAAGAGTAAAGAGTATTTTTATTGTATTCTTATATACATTCTTAAGTTGATATCTTTCATTTTTGAAGCTTTAAACATGTAAATCTATTGTTACTACTTTTGTAAAGAGTTGAGTTGATGTGAGTACTTTTCCGGTCTTGTAAGTTTAATTATCTACGTTTTTAGTTCTCCTTGAATACTCGTACAATCAATGTACTGATGTCATTTGACCTGCATCATTTTAGGATGTAGATAAAAGTGTTCAGAATTATCAACATGCGCTTTATTGAGATCACTTTACACTCATGTTAGCTTTTGGTAAGCCTCTTTGTATTTTGGAGGACTTCACATTTACTTTCAGCTTAGTAATTTTGAGATGTCGTGGGTCTTGTCCCGCTATCCTTCTTTAATAGTAGAGGCCTCATAAATAGTTATAGTTGAAGAGTCTTTCTGTATTTACTTTCCTTTGAGTTATTTTACAAACTGCAAAGATTTCTATTGAGTATTTTCCAGACTTTATGAAGTTGAGTATTTGAGTGTAATGAATTTAATTCTGTTTTAAGCCTATTATTTCTCGAATTAGTTTTGTGCTTGTAATCAGCCAGGATGAGGGTTCTCTTGGGGACTAACAATGGTTTTTAAGTGCCGACCACATCCAAGGTGTATGCTCGAGTTGTGACAATTTTTGCGGGGTTTGTTTAAGTGAACTCCGATTCACTTTTGCAACATCTGAGAGGGGTTTGACATACCATTTTCGGGGTTTAAGCCTCATTCTTCCTTTTTTGAGTTTGAGAAATCCTTGGTGGAGATTTTGAAAGGGTTTCTTGTGCTAAATCAGTCAGGTAACGATTCTTAACTCTCAAATTTCATTTCCCTTTGATTATTTATGAATTCTAACATCAGAATTGGGATTTTGAATGGTAAATGACAAAGGTTTTCAAGAACTCAAGTTCTTAATTGAAATGGAGACTGTGAATTAATTTTAAGTCCTTTTTTCGAAATGATATTCACTAGTGAGTTCCTAAGGCCTTGAGTAACATTGTCAAGTATTAAATTTTGGATTCGAACCTTTTTTTAAAATTGGATTTTGAGTTGATTGACCCTTTTTTCTAAGCAATTGTTGTGGGTATTGTTGTTTCCAGAATGTGATTGTGAATACTTGATTGATATAGAGTGTATGACTTTGAAAGTGATTTAGAAGGGGAATACTTATGGAGTGATTATTGATTGATTTACGACAAGTGATCTCCTAAACTTTGTATACTAGTAGAATTAATGTATTCTCTTCGTTGTTTGTGTATTGAGAATAATGAGAATGAGGCGAAGGGTTAATTGTCAACTTGGTAAATCTTGATGAATAAAAATTGATTGAGATTGAAAAGGCCATGTGATGAAAATGATAAAATTAATTGCCTTGTTGTGACCCTTATTGATTGATTGATGAAATGTGTGATAGCATGAATGTGGACTTGAATTGCATGAGTTATTGTCTCTTTCATGTGGTGTGATATTGCTTGTGTGCTTTGATTGTTGAACACCATGATGAGACTCGTGATGGTTATGATGCCGAGGTCATCACCGTCGAGTGCTATAAAGCCAATGGAAAATGGTTCCAGCTAGTGATTTGATATAAAGTCGATGGGAAATGATTTCGGCTAGTGATTTGATATAAAGTTGATGGAAAATGGTTCTACTAGTGATTTGATATACTACCGATGGAAAATGGTTCCGACTAGAGAATTGATATAAATCCGCTGAGAAATGGTTTTGGATAGAGAATTGATATAAAGCCGATGGGAAATGGTTCTATCTAGTGATCTTGTGCCGATGGGAAATGGTTCCGGCGGTTGTGACTTGATGCATTTGATGCTTATGTGTGACTTGCTTGTTAATTGTGGTTGATACACTTGTTGCGTGTGATTGATCTACTTAACATTGAGATTGGCTTACTTGGTTCGTTGGTTGCTGATTTGTGACTATTGAACTGTGGATATTTGGCCCTATGAGCCATGTATTTTAGAACTGTTAGGTTGTGTTGATGCAGGTTGTAGTTGGAGAGGTTCATTAGAATGTAAGGGGTCCTATTACTGTGCAGGTTGTAGTTGAGGAGGTTCGTTGGAATGTAAGGGGTCTTCCTCCTCCTCCTCCTCCTTATTTGTAGGCTTGTCAATGAATTTGAGAGGTAACTACTTGTCACTTCGGCGGACCCTCTTTTTCCTTTTCTTTATACTTTGTTCTAATTGAGAAACAAAGTTTGAGACTTATAATTATTTCAATTCCACACTTTATTTATTTAGTGGCTTGTACACGTGACAACCAAATTTTGGGGATTTTATTAGAATGAATAACTTTTCTATTTTAACTTGTTCTTGCTTTATATTTCCGCATTTCTTTCGTTTACGTTGGGTTGAGGCTGACTTTTTTTTTAGAAGAATAGACAAGTGTCATCATGTCCACTTTTAGGTTGTGAAATCATGCGCTACCAAACTTATTAGATACCGTAGAGTGATTGCATCTACTACAAGAGAATATGTCTTCATATAATCAACACAAGGTCTTTGCGAGAAATCTTGTAGCATAACTCGTGCTTTATATCTAACGATTTTATTTTTCTCAATAGATTTTCTTATAAAAAATCATCTATATACCACTGGCTTTACACATTTAGGTGTTAACACTATAGGTCCAAGAATTTCATGCTTTTCAAGTAAAACTAATTCTACTTCAATTGTTGTCACGACCTAGACCGTCGTGATTAGCATCCACACTAACCCTCTGATGGGAGAATCATTACTACAACCTAGACTAAACAAATTAACCAAAAGATATGCATTTAAAGATAGAGAAGCAGGTTTAAATGATAATATAAATACGGAGTTCCCATAAACTCCAAAGGTTTAAACAAATAACTTAACCAAACTAATGCAGAAGTCTTAACCCTTAGAACCTGAAAGTCATTGTACCAAAACTCTACTAATGACAAGTCTAAGAACAAGGTGTACAACCCCGAAGCTAAACAAAACACCTTAAACAAATAGTCTAAGTATGAAAAGGATGGACTTAAACAAGAAAGATCCATGGCAGCCTGAAAAAACTGGTTCACCCTTGAATCTGGTCACGTTCAATAGTCACCTAGCTGAGGTCTATCAATAGCCGCCTGAAGATGCCCAGTACTCAATAAAGAACAAGCAAGTGCAAGTGCAGTATCAGTACACAACCACAATGTACTGGTAGGATCACACGGTTATCCTAATAAGTGAAACACATTGTAACGACCCTAAAAACGAACTAGTGAAACTAGAGCCTCACATGCGAGTTTGGAGTCGAGAACTTAATGAAATGATTATATTTGAATTTGACCCAAAAAGTTCTTAAAAATGTGCTTCGGAAGTTACCGGAAACTTGTTTAGCTGTATATAAAAAGATCCGTTTCGTTTTTCGAAAATCCAACTTCATATTCTTGTTTAGGGGGTCAAATTGAGTGGGAAATGGGTCTAACCCAAATTTTAGAGCAACCGTATCAAAATCCGAAAATTCCAAGTGAAGCCTTTTTCGAGGGTCTACTTTGAAGGGTCATATCTCCTAGCACACGAATTATTTGGGTGGCCAATAATATATCCATGGAAAGCCCTTTGAGTTAGCTACCTAACGCACTTCGTTTCACCTCATTCGGAGTTCGGACGAAGAAGTTATGCCCATTTTCGTAAAATCTATCCGGCAGGAAATGCAAATTTCCAGTGACCGAAATTACTGTTCACCCGCCTC